>NW_027325378.1:169768-257268 GCF_036924035.1 Leuresthes tenuis | reverse complement strand
AATAAATGAACTTCTGGTCATTCTGGGGGTGTCTGAAATCATCCAAAGCGAGACGATAAGTGAGCTTTGTGAGTTGGTTTTTACCTCTTTTTAAATGTGGTTAAAACACAATAATTTTGATCATTTGGACAGTTGTTTGTTTAAAGGTGGATATGAAGGTGTTTCTGCAGGTGAAATGAGGTCAACACAGTGATTAAAGAGAATAAGACAGAAGCACAAACGAATATAAAACACCGACTGAGGGACACAGCTTTAAGGATTCATACTGAGCATCACCAGAGGAAGACGAGGCCTTTGCACAGGGAGATATTCTACATGGTAACACACCAAACCAGAGATACTACAAAGAACTGAGGCCAAAATATACATTATGTATGAAACATCTACAAGTGAGGTGAGATCCTACTTTGGTGTGAATCTGCATGAACCCGAGATGAAGCTGTAAGGTTACAGCTTCATGGTCGAGTGACTCCTGGAGTCATGTTGTTCTGTTTAAACTGAGAGTGGAGCCGAAGTTTGGGGATGAGAGGAGGCTAAAAGCAAAAAAAAGAGGTAAAAATCCACTGACAACAGCATCGTTTCATTGCCAATAAAGCAGAGGAATAAGCTGTGAGATCAGAACTCCTCTCACTCAAAGGAAAACACCTGACGTTAAGTCCTTCCTTATTTCTTCATGTAAAGAACAAGAAGCTGAATAGTTCTCCAGGCTTCTTGAAGGACATCCCAAAGCTCTTCTTTGGATGTGGGCTGCCTTTTGTTCCGTTCTCTGTCAGATGATCCCTCACTGCTTCAATAATGTTGAGGTCCGGGCTCTGGGGAGGATTCATCCCTCCATAAGACCTGTTGCCACTGATTTTCAGTCCACTTCTTGTGTCATTTGGCACAGCTCAGCCTTTTCTCCCTGTTTCCCTTCCTTAAGAACGGCTTCTTGACAGCCACCCTTCCATGGAGACCATTTCTGATGAGGCTTGGGCCAACAGTAGATGGATCAGCTGAAGGTCCAGATGCATCTCTCAGGTCCTGTCAGGTCACAGCTGGATTTTTTCCTCTTTCTTAAGGACATCACTTTCAGATCCTGTTCATCTGCTGGAGATAGTTTTTTAGGCCTGACACTTCTTCTTTTGTCCTCCACTTGTCCAGTTTCCTCAAATGTTTTAAGGACACACTGCACACCATGCTGAGATATGCCAAGTTTTCAGCTAATAGCTCTTTGGGAATCACCTTGTTGCTGCAGAAATCCTATTTTCTGTCTGTCAAACTGTGTTTTCTTTGCTGTTTTTCATAGATGCAGCTAAAGAAATGTGAACAAATGATGTGTCTTTGTGACAAAGTGCCTAAAGATCCAGTTTAAAATGGCTTCTTTGCTAAGTTGTCTGTTCTGTGTCGACACAACACTGGTTCATCCCTTGAGTTAGGAGCCTTTTTTCTGCCTGAATGGGTCAAAGGTCAGAGTTAAGTGGCTGAACAAAGAAAAAACACTGAAAATGCTCAGGAACAAGGACTGAAGATGAGGGGAAAAAGGAGAAAATGTCCAAAGAAAAACTGTGAAAGAGCTTCAGAAAGCTGCAGAACTGTTGATCAGGACACTTTAAAGGTTACAGAAAGCTGCAGAACTGTTGATCAGGACACTTTAAAGGTTTCAGAAAGCTGCAGAACTATTGATCAGGACACTAAAGGTTTCAGAAAGCTGCAGAACTATTGATCAGGACACTTTAAAGGTTTCAGAAAGCTGCAGAACTGTTGATCAGGACACTTTAAAGGTTACAGAAAGCTGCAGAACTGTTGATCAGGACACTTTAAAGGTTTCAGAAAGCTGCAGAACTATTGATCAGGACACTTTAAAGGTTTCAGAAAGCTGCAGAACTATTGATCAGGACACTTTAAAGGTTTCAGAAAGCTGCAGAACTATTGATCAGGACACTTTAAAGGTTTCAGAAAGCTGCAGAACTGTTGATCAGGACACTTTAAAGATGATAAAGAAGGAGACTGCATGCTTTGATCTCATTTAAAGGCAGAATTATCTCCAACTGCTTTTTATCTCCAAAACATTTCAACACATTTTCTTCAGAACATTTCCCACAGATTTGATCAATTCTCAGCTGACATTAACATGATCGGAACATCTTCACCGTCTCAACCAGTTCCAGTCCAGATGTGGAGAGTTTGGTTCAAAAATGGTAAGAAGTGAGCTGTAAAACACACCGAGTCACACGAGAGATAATTGAGAGTGAAACGAAGGGTTATGTAAGAGTTCAGGTGTTTGTTAATCCTGTGAAAACCGAGCAGAGTGAAGACCCTCGAGCTGTCTGAGAGCTGCCCTGTGGAGTCATTTCCTCATGGTGGGAGTCATCCTTTATTAAACGCTCTAATCCTATTTTGACGACTCTGCAGAGTAAAATGATAGCAGGAGAGGAAATTAAACAGACGACACAGACCAGAGGAAGTCTGTTTATCTCATCCCTGCAGGGAGCAGCTTCAGCTCTACTCTGTCCAGTGTGAGGACGTTTGGTTCTGACTCTGAAACGGATCCTCTGAGGCTGCTTCAGGTTCGAATCAGTTCAGTTATTGATGTTCGACACACCCACACCTGTCTCTGACTCAGATTAACAGAGAAAAGGCTTCTGCCTCCTGTGTTGATGAACAATAAACTGGGTTCTCTAAATCAAACAGTGAGATCAGGATCTCTACTAGTTACTGCAGTTACCCAAAACATCCACTGGGTGACAGTCTTCCAAACCCTCACCCATTAAACTAAAGTACAACTTCAGAGGAGGAAAGCTCAGTTCTCTACTGGTTAAATTTAGCTTCATTTGCCAAAAAAGTTGGTCGAAAGAGTCACATCTGAAAGAAAAGGGAAGTAGAAATGAACTGAAACAAGATTTTACAGGTTAATCGTTGGCATGCGAGTAAAAAGATGATACTGAAGCTTATTTGGAGGGTCCCACGCATCCAAAAGGCCTCCCAATATGACTTGTTGACAGCGATCACTGAACTAATCTTAAGATACAGAAAAAAAATGCTAACCTGTCCTATTGACCCGATGCTCACCGTCTATCGGAGTGCTTCTGGTCTGAGTGATCAGGTGTGCCCCCTAGTGGAGTCCTCAGGTAACTCCATGCAGGAAAGTATGTGAGCAGTTATGGAGACGCCTGCTTATGTGAAGGCGAGCTGAAACAATCTGTGCTTTCAGGCTGGTTTAAATCAAATGCATGTGACAGATTCCAGTTTGTTCACCTAAAGGATGTCATGGAGTTCCTCAGGGTTCTGTGCTTGGACCGATTCTTTTTACTTTATACATGCTTCCATTAGGTAACATTATCAGACAGCAGGACATAAAGTCCCATTGCTATGCTGATGATACTCAGCTGTACTTATCTACGAAACCAGATGAAACCAACAGGTTGGTCAGACTACAAGCCTGTCTTAAAGACACAAAGACCTGGATGACTCAGAACTTTCTGCTTCTAAATTCAGACAAAACTGAAGTTGTTCTCTTTGGACCTGAGCGCTTCAGGGAGAAATTGTCTAGTTATATAGTTACTCTAGATGGTATTTCCTTGGCTTCTAGTTCTACAGTGAAGAACCTTGGAGTTATTTCTGACCAGGATCTGTCCTCTGACCCACATATAAAACAGGTTTCTGCCTTCTTTCACCAGGCTGCAGGTTTCCTTGTGGTTCCCAGAGTTTCTAAAAGCAGAATGGGAGGCAGAGCCTTCAGTTATCAGGCCCCTAAAAGCAGAATGGGAGGCAGAGCCTTCAGTTATCAGGCCCCTAAAAGCAGAATGGGAGGCAGAGCCTTCAGTTATCAGGCCCCTAAAAGCAGAATGGGAGGCAGAGCCTTCAGTTATCAGGCCCCTAAAAGCAGAATGGGAGGCAGAGCCTTCAGTTATCAGGCCCCTAAAAGCAGAATGGGAGGCAGAGCCTTCAGTTATCAGGCCCCTAAAAGCAGAATGGGAGGCAGAGCCTTCAGTTATCAGGCCCCTAAAAGCAGAATGGGAGGCAGAGCCTTCAGTTATCAGGCCCCTAAAAGCAGAATGGGAGGCAGAGCCTCCAGTTATCAGGCCCCTAAAAGCAGAATGGGAGGCAGAGCCTTCAGTTATCAGGCCCCTAAAAGCAGAATGGGAGGCAGAGCCTTCAGTTATCAGGCCCCTAAAAGCAGAATGGGAGGCAGAGCCTTCAGTTATCAGGCCCCTAAAAGCAGAATGGGAGGCAGAGCCTTCAGTTATCAGGCCCCTAAAAGCAGAATGGGAGGCAGAGCCTTCAGTTATCAGGCCCCTAAAAGCAGAATGGGAGGCAGAGCCTTCAGTTATCAGGCCCCTCTCTGTGGAACCAGCTGCCAGTTTGGCTTCAGGAAGCAGACACCCTCTCTACCTTTAAGATCAGGCTGAAACTTTCCTTTCTGATAAAGCTTATAGTTAGGGATGGCTCAGGTGAGCCTGAAACATCCCATAGTTCTGCTGCTATAGGCCCAGCCTGCTGGGGGAGCTCCCATGATGCACCTCTCCTCCCTCCATATGACATCATTGCTGTCATTAACTTGTGTTTCTCTCTCTCAGCAGGTGTCTCTGGCCTGGTGTTACGCTGCTTGTTGTCCCTTCTTTCCTGTCCTCTCAGCCCCAGCTGGTCCAGGCAGATGGACCCTTCCTGGTTCTGGTTCTGATGGAGGTTTCTTCCTGTTAAAAGGAGTTTTTTCTCAGGATGGGGATTGGATCAGAAAGAAGTTTCAGTGCATTCTGCTGGTTTCCTGAGCTCGGAAACTGTTTTAACTGGTTCTGTATGGATTGGACTCATTTGGAGTTTAAATAACTGGATTTGGTTGAGGGAATCAGATTTATCAAAAGATTTTGATACTAAGATGAATCGGTGAGTCCACAAACCGCTGCAGGTTGCAGCTCCTTCTTCCTGTAACACCTGTTCTCAGTGATTTATACCCCATCAAATACCCCATTAAAGGATCTGCAGACAGAAGAAGTCTTACAGAAATTATGAATCATGGATTTTTCTTTTCTTCTATTCTTAAATGTGCAGCAAAATAAATATTTTGTTCAGCAAAAACCAGCACATACAACCTGATTTCTAATTTCCTCTTAGATTCCACATTTCGTGTAAGAATTGTAAAAGATACTGAGGTTTATCACTACTTTCAACAGCAAAATGTTCAGGATTTCTGTTTCTTTGGGTTCTGTTCATGATCTAATCATTTAATGTCTACTTTTTGTAAGAAAAGACACAACAGGAAGAAGGGATTTTACACAATATGACACCTTTAAGCGCATATCTCTGGTCTTTATTGATCAGTCTGACTCATTCAGCTCAGTCAAGTGCAATCTCTAAAACCATTTATCAAACTTCTGGTTTAACATTGTTAGAAATGATTCAATAAAAAGTTATTTTTCTTAAATCATAGCGAATAACGATCAGTGTTGTAATGCCCCGTTTGACCTGATGGTGGCAGTGTTGTGTAACTGTTCCATCATCTGAACCCAGACTTCATGTTTAACTTCACGGAGCTGCACAAAGTTCACTTCAGAGCAGCTTCTTCTGTGCTGATTGAGGGTTTTGACGACAACAACTCTGATTGGCTTCTGTCCCATTCATCAGTCCTTTAGAAACAGAACACTTTCAGATTTAGCACTTTTATTCCTTTATATTTTGCTCCGTTAGTGGTTATTTTGCACTTGTGGTGTACCACAAAGCCCTGTATCAGGACCTCTGCTTTTCTCCAGTGCTTTTCATTGTAAATGCTTCCATGTGGGGACCTCATGTGACTTTCTATGCAGATGAGATGAAGGTTCCCAGCAGACCCTGGTTATCAGTTTAAATGTTAAATCACAGATAAACTTGTACTTCCATTAGCTGCCTTGATCTGCTGTTACAGCAACACATGGAGCTATTTGGAGGAAATGAAGCCAGATGTTCTCACAAATTCTCCAGGAAAGCTTCAGCTTTCAGCAGCTGCATGAGGGCAAAGAGGAGTCCTGACTTCCCCAAGATGTTGTGCATTCTGCAGGCTTCAGTTTGTCCAGGATTCACCCGGAGATGTGCATCCATCCTCAGCTGCAGGGAAGCGGAGCAGATTAGTGATCGCAGTGCTGACTGATGTGGGCTCCAGCAGCTGTCTGCGACATGAAACGGTGGAAAATTAAAGACAATGCTGCACTGGGGTCTCTTTTTTAAAGTTATTTTCACAGAGCTTCTGTCACATTGCTTTTACGAGACATTTTCACCTATCAGAGAAGCTCTGATGTTCTTAATTACTTAATATGTTTGATGTTGATCACATCCCTCCACCTCAGCTGCCTAATTTCTGGATTCATCGCTTCTCTGAAGTTATTCTCGTGGATAAACTAAGCTGCTCTTTCTCCTTATTGTTGCACTTCAGCCAAAATGACCCATTTTCTAAACTAATTTCTTAAAAAACACATTCATGAAAGCAGAAACGCAGCAGCTGCAGAGGGTTATAGTCTTATTAAAGTAAAGAAACTCAATCATGAGGATCTAATCTAAAAATGTTGTGGTTTGGTGATGCTGAGCTGCAGCTGAAAGGGATTTAGATTCAGTCTGTGGAGCTCAAATCATCCAACCTGACATTTGAAAAGTTCAACAGCAGTTCCAGAAATAATCTCCCCGCCTGCTTTACTTACAGCTCCACATATGCATCAAGCTATATCTGGTGTGCTGTGGGAGAAGCAGGTCAGGTACACATGGGAGAGGAAGGTATTGGATAGGGAGATGATTTAATGAGCCCAGGGAGGCTCAGAGATGACTTTTCAATTCAGGGCAGCAGTTGGGGAGTGAAAGCAGTAAATATGTAGATGTGACAGCAGGAATCCCGCCGGACAACCGGACAGGAACCAGACGATCACGAACTGCTAGACATACCTGTACCGATGATAAAAGGATTTGTCAGGGCAGGTCGAAGGGTCTCTGGGGATTTAACTCACAGCAAAACATGCAACCATCACCCAGAGAACGTGACTCTGAAGCTCTGACCGACACAAACTGGGATATTTGGGACAGAAGCTTCACTTATTCTTAAAGACTTTTGTTTCCTTGTGACTAAACAAGATAATTATTTGTGGTAATTTGTACAAAACATGTTTATCTTATGGGTAAAAGGTTGCTTGTATGACATCATAGTATGTAGCATAAACAAGATGATTTATGTGTTTTTTTATCTTGTATTTGTCAGCTGTTCAGTCCAAACATCATAATTATGTGTAAAAAGCACAAAAACAATAATAAATGATAAAGAAACTCTAAATTCTTACAGCATGAAGGCAAAACTTTGTTTAGCTACTTATGATTCCTCTTTTTTGAAAAAATATAACAATAAAAAAAAGTACTTTATTTCACTCACATTAAACCTAATTTGCATATTTAAACACGGACACTTCAAGAAATCAAATATTCTGTATTTATATTATTGTTTGATCATGTTTCAGTAAATCGCTGCAGCTGTTTCCTGTTTTTATGTAAATATATAAAGAAATAAAGCTGATCAGGACTTTTACACACAGCTGTAGAAGCAGAAAGTTCTGAGTCATCCAGGTCTTTATGTCTTTAAGACAGGCTTGTAGTCTGACCAGCCTGTTGGTTTCATCTGGTTTCATAGATAAGTACAGCTGAGTATCATCAGCATAACAATGGAAATTTATGCCATGCTGTCTGATAATGTTACCTAATGGAAGCATGTATAAAGTAAAAAGAATCGGTCCAAGCACAGAACCCTGAGGAACTCCATGACTTACTCCAATGTGTGAGGAAGATTATTCATTTACAAGAACAAAAGAATCGGTCCAAGCACAGAACCCTGAGGAACTCCATGACTTACTCCAATGTGTGAGGAAGATTATTCATTTACAAGAACAAAAGAATTGGTCCAAGCACAGAACCCTGAGGAACTCCATGACTTACTCCAATGTGTGAGGAAGATTCTTCATTTACAAGAACAAAAGAATCGGTCCAAGCACAGAACCCTGAGGAACTCCATGACTTACTCCAATGTGTGAGGAAGATTCTTCATTTACAAGAACAAAAGAATCGGTCCAAGCACAGAACCCTGAGGAACTCCATGACTTACTCCGATGTGTGAGGAAGATTCTTCATTTACAAGAACAAAAGAATCGGTCCAAGCACAGAACCCTGAGGAACTCCATGACTTACTCCAATGTGTGAGGAAGATTCTTCATTTACAAGAACAAAATAATCGGTCCAAGCACAGAACCCTGAGGAACTCCATGACTTACTCCAATGTGTGAGGAAGATTCTTCATTTACAAGAACAAACTGGAATCTATCAGATAAATATGACTTAAACCAATCTAATGCAGTTCCTTTAATCACAAAAAGCAAAAACAGAGTAAATTGAAGTTAAATTGAGCCGTACTATCTAAAGGAAAAGGCTCACAGAAGTACTGGTTGAAGCAATTTAGTCCCAATGACAGCACCACAAGCTTTCCTTGTACCTACCAAATCTACAACCAGATGATGTAAAAGCTTTGAACAACTCTTTAGAAATGTGTTCAAACACAATAACATCGGAAGAGGACCAGCAGCACAAAAAAGGAAAAATACCTCGAAAATATAGATTCTGAGTAAGTTGAGAAAGCTTCAAAGCTCAAGGAAACCACCTCCCCCTGAATTATGAGTCTCTATGTTGAGATGGACGTTTGCTATGAAGGGTTAAACCGGGGAAGTTCACCCGATGACCATAATGACGCTGCGATGACACATCAGCCAGCATCCAAACAGCTTTTTATCTCAACCGAGAGCTGAAAAACACCAGCTGCAGGTGAAAAACTGTTCAAGCAGCATGACGCACTGTCTGAGCTGTTCATGCGAAGCGTTCAGCTCTATTTCTGACGATGAGAAACAACAATTTCATGTAAAACCCACAGGTTACAAAGATCTCTCCAACTGTGTTTTCCAGTCAGGTCCCAGATCTGTGGTGAAACTTTGAACCCGAAGGAACCAGTAAGACAATTTGTGGCCAAAACCTTTACTGCCTTCAGTATTTCCTCACTTAACAGTCCCTGAAATCTTATTTAATCAGCAGCCAGCTGAGGAATGTCTGCAGGACTGAGATGTAGAAGCTGAACAGCCTCTGCAGCTATTTTAATCACAACATAAAATATAAATGAGCCTAAACTGGGTTTCCTTTAGCCCGCAGAAAGCCATAAAGGGTGGCAGGGACGCCATCTCAGGTCAGCAGGATCACATCTGAGGTCAGTGGTTTGGTTCTGAGGAGGCTGAGGCTTCCCAGCCTGAAACAGATTTACAGCGTTTCTTGGAAAACACATTGTGTGTTTAAAGGCTTGTTAATGGGACCATGACTCTGAGTTCTTATCTCGTGCAGCGTTTATAGTTTACAGGTTGGCGTTTCCACTGAGTCTGAGGCCGGAGGTCTGCTGTTTTTATCAGGAAGTGAAGACTTATCTGACAGTGGGAGAAGATGCTCTGTATGCATTTCTGTTAAAGGAAGGTTTTAACTAACAGAAACTGAACTTTTATGCACTTTTTACCTCATTAGGTTCGTGTTTCTGACTGACTTGATGTGATTAATCAATGACCTGCTGAACATTTTCAGTTTAATTTCTCAGATGATTTTATGTCCATGTGACATTATTGTGGTTATTAACTTGTGTTTCCCTGTTCCAGCAGGTATCCTTTGAATGGTGTTATGGTGTTTTTACCCCCTCTTTTCCCTCTTTTCTGTCTTCTCAAACCCCAGCTGGTCCAGGCGGATGGACACCCTTCCTGGTTCTGGTTCTGCCAGAGGTTTCTTCCTGGTTCTGGTTCTGCCAGAAGTTTCTTCCTGAGTCTGGTTCTGCCAGAGGTTTCTTCCTGGTTCTGGTTCTGTCAGAGGTTTCTTCCTGGTTCTGGTTCTGGTTCTGCCAGAGGTTTCTTCCTGGTTCTGGTTCTGCCAGAGGTTTCTTCCTGGTTCTGGTTCTGCCAGAGGTTTCTTCCTGGTTCTGCCAGAGGTTTCTTCCCGGTTCTGGTTCTGCCAGAGGTTTCTTCCTGAGTCTGGTTCTGCCAGAGGTTTCTTCCTGGTTCTGCCAGAGGTTTCTTCCTGAGTCTGGTTCTGCCAGAGGTTTCTTCCTGGTTCTGGTTCTGCCAGAGGTTTCTTCCTGGTTCTGGTTCTGCCAGAGGTTTCTTCCTGGTTCTGGTTCTGCCAGAGGTTTCTTCCTGGTTCTGGTTCTGCCAGAGGTTTCTTCCTGGTTCTGCCAGAGGTTTCTTCCCGGTTCTGGTTCTGCCAGAGGTTTCTTCCTGAGTCTGGTTCTGCCAGAGGTTTCTTCCTGGTTCTGCCAGAGGTTTCTTCCTGAGTCTGGTTCTGCCAGAGGTTTCTTCCTGGTTCTGGTTCTGCCAGAGGTTTCTTTCTGGTTCTGGTTCTGCCAGAGGTTTCTTCCTGTTAAAGGGAGTCGTTCCTTTCCACAGTCCCTCAGGCTCAGGACGGGAGATTGGACTGAAGACAAGTTTCGGTCCAATCTGTTGGTTTCCTTAGCTCGGATATAATTTTTGAATTGGCTCCATATGAATTAATTGGATTATGATTACAATGAATTGAATTCCAATTGGCTTGAATTGGACTTTATTACTTAAGGGCCTTGAGATGACAAGTGTTGTAATCTGGCGCTATATAAATAAAACTGAATTGAATTGAATTGAATTGAATTGAACATTTCAGAAAGTGACGTTTTATACTTTATAAAACATATAAAACAAAAAGTTGATTTGCTGTAACGACATAGTTGTGATTGTGAACCGTACTTCAGGTCCAGTGAGGTGTTTGGTGGTTTAAATGAGGAAGTTTGATCAGGACAACGACAGGAAACATGCGATATGTCGTATCAATGCTGAATATATAAACAAATGCTTCTACGTGGTAATAATCTTTGGTGTATTAACGACGGCTGCATTCCACATCTGGAGCTGGTCAGTTGCACAAAAGCCAAACTTCCTCTAAATGGAATGCGGCCCTCATTAATCCACATATTGTCCTATTTTACGTCAAAAGGTCCTTTAAATATTGTTTTCTTTGTCCATCCATCCATTATGGAGTCACCAATTAACCTGACATGCATGTCTCCGGAGAACCCGGAGAGAACCCTAGCATCCATGGGGAGAACATGCAGACTCCACACAGAAAGAACCAGCTGGGAGTTTTGTTGTCTTTGTGATATTAATCAGATGTTTTCAGCCCTAATCTGGACTTTCAGACTTTTCAGTTGATCCAGAGTAAAATTACAGATGTGGAATGAGTCCAACCACAGCCCAGACCGCACATCTAACACTGAACCCGACAAGGAGAGCTGGTCTCGGCCCGGATTAAACCATCAAGATAGCCTCTTTGGCAGTATTGAGTATTGCACTTGAAGCTGGTGTTCCTGGAGGAGCTGTAATAATATTACGACAGTTGCAATGAACGAACCTTCCTGCCAACATCTGACAACTCCCCAAAGTTTAGGAAGTGACACATCAGACAGGTTTGTCAGGGAGAGCTGATTACGTCACAGAAACACAAACGCCTCAAAGGCCACAGGCTGTTCAACTGGCTGCAAAACACAATAAATTCCTCTAGAATAGACTGTACCGATGTTTCAGAGCATCACCATAATGGACCCGGGCTCATGAATGTGGATTCGTAGGGAACACTTTGTGTTGTAGACCCAGACAGGTTGCTTTCCCTTTGCCATTTCTAATCTGTGTAACTCAGACTTTTTGCATTTGATGGAAACAACATGAAGCAGAGCCGCTTTGGGTCTGAGGGTTAGATCACATGACGCCCTCGTTACGACTTCATCCCCCGTAAAAGAGGTACAAATAACAGATTGTTGGGGTTGAAACATTTATCTTTCTTATCCGTAATCATACATGTTACAACACACAGTATATTCCATGTTCATGCCAGGAGGATGCTTGTAGTACAATGTCAGACACCCCTGAAGCGGACTGTACCATTTCATTGTTTGCCTGTCTGTCACTGGCTTGCGTCCAAGTCGGCGCGTTTACACGAAAAAAACTTGGCGCCAGAGTGCTGTGTTGCAGGTAGCTGTGGATGAATGTAAGCAGCTATCTAACTGGTTTATTTCACTTAAGTTTCTCACTCTCAGAGTGTTTTGTGTCAGGTGACTTCAGACAAATGCTGACGTGTGTCTGTGGTTTTCCATCTAAATGTAAAATGTCATCACGTGAATGTTAGCTTACACGTTATCAAATGTCAACTTTGTGCCCTGTGCGTGTCACCCCTGTAACCTGCAGGCGTGTACTGCGGTCAAGTTGTAAAGTTTACAAGGCTAATTAATGTAAGGTTTACAATGTAAACAATGCCCAAAGCCTGCTGCGTTGCCAGGTTTGACAGTTGCCCCCTTTTCGAAACCACATTCATTTGAATTGAATATATTATAAAAATATAATGCGGATGTTTGGTGTTTGTAGTGTTATTTGTGTATTAGCATAGCACATAATATTATAATGAATTAGTATATGATATTGTTTTATTTAATAAGCTTTTAAGTGGTGTTTCAGATAGGCTTTTGCCTTTTTTGATAGAAGCTTTTAAATTAGCAGTGCTGGGCCTGCAAGGCCTTCTCTGCTGGCCTAAAAAATATCTGAATCACAGACTGATGTTAGTTATATTTAATCTATGAATACTTATTAAGTCCTTCCTTTCATAGCTTTTCGCGCTTCTTCGCGCTGATTCCAGACGTGTTTTTTCATATTAAAGCATCTAACCAATCACATTCAAGCCATCATTCGTTGCCAGGGTCAAAGAAATCTGCCCGGAGGCCTTCACCCTGTCGCATAAAATAAGTGTCGATCAAACTGTTGCTTCAACCAATCAGATTTTGAGTTGGCGACACCAAGGCCCTCGAGCAGGTGCACGGTGACGTCATCATATTCGTACCCTTTGATTGGATAGTCAGAGAGCGAACGAGCCAGAGCTAGCAAACTGCATCTGTAGCGATATAGTATGTATGTAGTATGTAGAAATATAGTTGTTTTGATTTTATAATTGTTTTGTAAACCCACAATAGCTGAAGGAGGAGAAGAAATGGATTTAAAACTTTAAAACTTCTCAAGCTTATGCCAGAAATAGACCGGGAAGGCTCGACTTTTAGCATTAGCTTCGATGGCGACAGAAAAGACTCCCTGATGGAACTGAACCGGATAATTTATAAGACAGAGTAACAAGGACAGAAAGAAAGGATGGATTTTGTGTGCAAATAATCAGGATTTTTGGTGAGTATAATGTTGCTTTTTTTGATAAATAATACGTGGTTGTTATTGATGCTTTTTATGTGTGGCAGCTGCAACAGAAGGAGACTTCCGGGTTTGTTTCTTCTGTAAATGCATTAATTCTGGCGATGCAACAGCTCTTTATACTGCATTTATGCATAAAAAGATGTTTTTTACAACCATAAAATAGTTATTGAGCCACTGAAAAACAGGCAAACCTTTGCTGTAGTTTAATCTATTTGGGTTGGTGAACAATTAAAATCCACGTGTACTGAACGCTGATTAATTGTAGTTAGGTTAAGTGTTAGTTTAGATTTAATTTACAACATGAGCAGAGGAAAAAGGGAGAATCTTAGGACTAATGATGCAGCCTGCTCTGGGGTTGTTATGCATGCTTAATGCTGAGCATTACAGCAGGAATAATGAAAATGTTGACCCCCCAACATGAGCTGCTCTCTGTTATAAAGCCAGAGGACTCATCTGACTCCTCTGAAGTACGGCCGGACATCTTCAGAAAGTTTCCTGCTGTTAGAAAAGAGCTCTGTTCACATGTCAGGAGACCGGATTTCTGGTCAGATGTTAATGTCCTTGGTCCTCAAATCCTGACACAGCAGGTGGAAAAGACCGTTTAAGTAGCAAAGCAGTGCCGGCCTGCTCGGTTCCCCAGTCATACAAAGTATTTCTGTGTCCATTCTGCTACTCCAGAGTTGCGTTGCACGTCTTCAGTGTTTGCAGACGGGTGAAAAATGGCGCCATCTTTGGTTAATCTCCAACAGTGTAACGGTCTGCCTGCTCGGGGTGATTGCACCAGTTACACTGAAGGCAAAGTAACGGCTCCATCCAGTCATTTTAATATCTTTTAACATCTTTATCCTTGTTCTTTGCACTGTTGTGTTCCTCTCTGCTCACAAAGTATCACAGTCTCAGTGTTTCCAGGATAAACTGAAGCATATTTAGCAAGAACTGGTGAAATGAGACACTTTGTGTTTTTGGACAGAACAACGACTCCTTTTAACAATTAATTCACATTCTAACCATTTCTGCCCTGTTGCTTTCAACTGGAACCAGTTTGTTTCATTGAATGTAAAACAGAAATATGTACGTTTTACTGCCGGCTCATGTTGACGTTCCTCTGGGGAGGATTCATCCCTCCATAAGACCTGTTGCCACTGATTTTCAGTCCACTTCTTGTGTCATTTGGCACAGCTCAGCCTTTTCTCCCTGTTTCCCTTCCTTAAGAACGGCTTCTTGACAGCCACCCTTCCATGGAGCCCATTTCTGATGAGGCTTGGGCCAACAGTAGATGGATCAGCTGAAGGTCCAGATGCATCTCTCAGGTCCTGTCAGGTCACAGCTGGATTTTTTCCTCTTTCTTAAGGACATCACTTTCAGATCCTGTTCATCTGCTGGAGATAGTTTTTTAGGCCTGACACTTCTTCTTTTGTCCTCCACTTGTCCAGTTTCCTCAAATGTTTTAAGGACACACTGCACACCATGCTGAGATATGCCAAGTTTTCAGCTAATAGCTCTTTGGGAATCACCTTGTTGCTGCAGAAATCCTATTTTCTGTCTGTCAAACTGTGTTTTCTTTGCTGTTTTTCATAGATGCAGCTAAAGAAATGGGAACAAATGATGTGTCTTTGTGACAGGCTGCTGGTAACAAAGAGCCTAAAGATCCAGTTTAAAATGGCTTCTTTGCTAAGTTGTCTGTTCTGTGTCGACACAACACTGGTTCATCCCTTGAGTTAGGAGCCTTTTTTCTGCCTGAAGGGTTCAAAGGTCAGAGTTAAGTGGCTGAACAAAGCTGCAGAACTATTGATCAGGTCACTTTAAAGGTTTCAGAAAGCTGCAGAACTGTTGATCAGGACAGGATGAAGTAGAAAAACACATCTGTAACATAAATGTCTAAAGCTGAAAGTAGAGGTCAGTGTGATTCCATCAAATCCACCTTAAATCTGACCGAGTTACAGAAAACATGTTCCAAAGGTTTTGTTGTCAGTGTAGAAAGTTTAAACGATGGCATCGATGCACAATGACCACAGACACAAAAGTTCTGAGGAGGTTGAACCTTCTTTAATGTGAACCCAGAGGCTTGTGACACAGAAAGCTTCCGTCTGCCTCTCCTGAACAAACGAAGAACATCGTAGTTACAGGAGACTGCAGAGTTTGCAGATGGGTACTCACACCGGTCACTTGGCTCGCTTTAACCGGTTTAGATTGTGCTGTTGTTCCACTTTCCCACCGTTCAGGGCGAGATGTGCGCCGGCCGGAGGGGAAATGACTCTGCTGTCACACCCTCTGGACTGTAAGCAGCCTCCCTTTCGCAGGGAAAATGCAGTCATTTGTGATAATTGGCCTCAGTGATTTTATTCCTGCGCAAATCGTCCATGTCTGTAATTTGTCAAGAAAAACTTCCGTGTTAAATTACCCGGAGAGCTTTAATTTCCAGAGCCACACGTGATCCACCCAGCGGCTCCTCGCTGGAGATGTTGCTCCGGTTAATGAGCATCAGGGGCTTTTAGGGCGTGTGCTTCTGCAGGCAGAAGAGCTGCTCCATGACGCTCATTAAAAGGCAGCGACTGTGAGCTCAGGGCACAGCTTCTGCTCTCACTCGTCACTCAGCCAACGTCATGTGCTGAGGAAAGATGCTGGAGCTGCACGGTTCTCATGCTACTGTTTAAATGTGAAAGAAGAAGAGTCACAGTGTGCTGGGCTGAGATTCCCAAAGAACACCCATCCAGCTGCTGCTCCTCCAGGACCAGACAGACACTGGCCTCCACACTGGCTTCCAGCTGGGTTTAAGATGCTTTTAAACTGTTTTTAAGGCGGGTTCGGTCGGTTTGAGACCAGGTTCTCTGACGCTGGTCGGCCTTTAATTCCTAAAGTCAGACCTGAAGCTGATGGAGAGGCATGGCTTCATGGTCCATGCTGAGGCAGCTGAGCTGAAGCTCCCTTTAGGGGTCAGAGTGAGTCTGAACTCACTTTCAGCTGAGTTTATCATCTTCTGTTAGTTTTATTTATCCCAGCACTTTAAGGCAGCACTTTCTGTAAGTTTCATGATATCTTTGCTGTTTTATTTCTTATATGAAGCCCTTTTTGCTTTGAATTATTTCTACAAAATGAGCTGAAGGAAGAAAGATGAACTGATGAAAAGCTGCCTCTCGGAGGTCAATTAATGAACGTTTTAGATCATCAATTAAGTTCTTACAGTTTGCTTGGCTATGTGCACGGATCCCCACCGACATTAGTGCACGTTTGGTTGCTGAAAACTACCCAATGAGTTCGTTTTCTCAGCCAGTGATAGGAGAAAGTAACTATTGGGCAGTTAAAGGCAAGTATTCTGTCAAAAGTGCGAAGATCTGAACACGATATTGTTTGAGTCGTGAGTGAAGAATGAAGCGCTAACGTCTAAAAGTAATGAGAAAAATGTAAAAATTACTCTGAAAATAAGGAGCTAAGTCAAAAAACTCTGAGTTGTTAGTTTTATTCATCAATATTCTGACCTTCTGCTCCTCTTTCTACGAGTTTATTCTCTATCTGTGTGTAATAAATATCACATTTATTAATAATATATTAATACTTCAGAGGTATTATTCAGTAATAAGTTCCACAAATCACATTAAAGAGATAAATAATGAGATAGAATGATGAGACTATTCTAAATAAAAGAGATTAATTTGACATATTTCCAAAGACACATAAATAACTGTAATATCAGCAGATCGAGGATCCGTTCTGTCGTCGCTCTGTTCTTACCAGAGTTTCCACAAACACCTCCTGAACCTCCTGGAATCGTGCAGCATCAAACGGCGGGTGACCACGATGGCTGCCATCGCCCCCGGATCCCCGCACTCTGACCCCGCTGGAAGGTCCTCACAGAAACAGCAAAGCAGAGGGAGGCGGACATCTTTTGATGTGCCGCTGCTGAGGCGGGACAGTTTCATCTGCAAGTCATTTCACTGTCCTCCTGTCATTAGCTGCGACTGCTATTTATACCGTGCACACACACCCACACACGACTCTACCCTGAAACCAAGTCTGCGCCCTGAAATTTAAGCATTTTGGCCCTGAAATGCTGCCATATAAACAGTTTTATGTCTCCACAACATGAGCCACACACTTTCCTTCCCTCTTCCTCAAAATAAATAGTTCTGTTCTCTGTTCTTCACAACAGAACACGTTGGTCCATTACCTCATCAGTGCACACACGCCATGTTTTGAGTTGGTTGTTGGGGTTTCCTGGTGTGCTGTGGAAGTTAAACCACAGCACAGACGAGTTTAAAGGCAGGTTCTGACTGAAAGATGTTGGAACTCTGAGTCATCGGCAGGTCCGACTGGAATCGGAAGTTTCTTACTGTGGAATCGGAAGTTTCTTACTGTGGAATCGGAAGTTTCCGACTTTGGAATCGGAAGTTTCCGACTTTGGAATCGGAAGTTTCCGACTTTGGAATCGGAAGTTTCCGACTTTGGAATCGGAAGTTTCCGACTTTGGAATCGGAAGTTTCCGACTTTGGAATCGGAAGTTTCCGACTTGCGAAATCGGAAGTTTCTTACTGCGAAATCGGAAGTTTCTTACTGCGAAATCGGAAGTTTCTTACTGCGAAATCGGAAGTTTCTTACTGCGAAATCGGTAGTTTCTTACTGCGAAATCGGAAGTTTCTTACTGCGAAATCGGAAGTTTCTTACTGCGAAATCGGAAGTTTCTTACTGCGAAATCGGAAGTTTCTTACTGCGAAATCGGAAGTTTCTTACTGCGAAATCGGAAGTTTCTTACTGCGAAATCGGAAGTTTCTTACTGCGAAATCGGAAGTTTCTTACTGCGAAATCGGAAGTTTCTTACTGCGAAATCGGAAGTTTCTTACTGCGAAATCGGAAGTTTCTTACTGCGAAATCGGAAGTTTCTTCCTGCGAAATCGGAAGTTTCTTACTGCGAAATCGGAAGTTTCTTACTGCGAAATCGGAAGTTTCTTACTGCGGAATCGGAAGTTTCCGACTGGGGAATCGGAAGTTTCCGACTTTGGAATCGGAAGTTTCCGACTTGCGAAATCGGAAGTTTCTTACTGCGAAATCGGAAGTTTCTTACTGCGAAATCGGAAGTTTCTTACTGCGAAATCGGTAGTTTCTTACTGCGAAATCGGAAGTTTCTTACTGCGAAATCGGAAGTTTCTTACTGCGAAATCGGAAGTTTCTTACTGCGAAATCGGAAGTTTCTTACTGCGAAATCGGAAGTTTCTTCCTGCGAAATCGGAAGTTTCTTCCTGCGAAATCGGAAGTTTCTTCCTGCGAAATCGGAAGTTTCTTACTGCGAAATCGGAAGTTTCTTACTGCGAAATCGGAAGTTTCTTACTGCGAAATCGGAAGTTTCTTACTGCGAAATCGGAAGTTTCTTACTGCGGAATCGGAAGTTTCCGACTGGGGAATCGGAAGTTTCCGACTTTGGAATCGGAAGTTTCCGACTGCGGAATCGGAAGTTTCCGACTGCGGAATCGGAAGTTTCTTCCTGCGGAATCGGAAGTTTCTTCCTGCGGAATCGGAAGTTTCTTCCTGCGAAATCGGAAGTTTCTTCCTGCGAAATCGGAAGTTTCTTACTGCGAAATCGGAAGTTTCTTACTGCGGAATCGGAAGTTTCCTACTTCGGAATCGGAAGTTTACGACTGCGACTCGTGCAGGGTTGGAGTTTCTCTCGTTCCTTTTGTTTTCTGTCGCTGCCTCCGTTTGGTTTTACTTGTTTGTTTTAGTCACTTCGACCACTTGGATCGATTTAGGCGCTGAAACCTTTTGGTTAACGCAGGGATCCGGTCCTGGAGGTCCGCGGTCCTGCAGGTTTTATAAGCTCCCCAGCTTCAACACACCTGATTCAGCTCACGGCATCATGAGCAGGACCTTGAGGACCAGCTTTGGACGTCTCTGGGTTAAAGAAATATCAAGAAAGACCCTTTTACAAACTTTGCTGTTGTTAAAAAGCTGCTTTTCCTGGTTCACCAGATGATGAGGCGCAGATGATCTGTGACACGACACCTGATTATATGTACGGCACTCAGCCATAACATTATGACCACCTGCCCACCACTGAGGGGGTCCTTTTTTCCACCGAAGAAGCCCTGACCTGTTGAGATGTTGACTCTTCTGAGCCTCTGAAGGTCGGCTGTGGTATCTGGCACCGAACTGCGAGGAGTAGGTCCCTCCATGGGTTGAACATGTTCGTCCTGCACATCCCACAGTTTTTCAGTTGGGGATCTGTAACATCTGGAGGTCACCTTGGTGCCTTAAACTCATTCTTGTGTCCCTCAAAGTGTGGAAAGCTGCATTATATGTTGTTTAAAGGCTCCAGCAGGGCATCAGGCCCTGAGCCAACAGTGATAAACTCAGTGACTGACCAGATACGATAGAATATCCCAGGGCTTCCTCCAGGGTCCTGTTTTGGATGCCCACCACAGTTCGTTTCCTGTTAATACAACCAAAGGTTTCCCCACTCTGGTGCCACCGCTCAGCCGAGTTTATTCACTTAAAGCTTGTAAATGGAAACGTATCTGAGTCACAGTTCTTTTCCACTTATTACATCAGATTTGGCCTCTCTTCACCCTCCTAAGGCCTTCCTTCGTGATGCAGAAGCATCACAACAACGCGTCACGACCCTTAAGGGAGTGAGTGAAATGACACTCTTTAGCTATTCAAGGAAAGAATGTGGCGGTTTGGCCCAATCCGAGTGGCTCCTGGACCCCACCCTGCGTTCTTCATGCTTCCAGGTAGGGTAGGTGCCCCTTTTATATTTAGTTAAACTATCCCCAAACATAGTTGAAATGACCACAACTCCGGCCGCTCATTGTCACAAACAGTCGCTTTTCATTGGCCCTTGAAGAGCTCTTTAAAGTGTTTCATTGGCTGCAGCTTTCAGCTTTATGTGTGATTATTTGTCTTTTGTACCTGCCTCTCAGGTGGTTTCCACTGGTTTGGTAGCACAGAGCAAACACTGGGCCGTTTAACAGCTTCTAAGTTAAACAGAGAGGAGAGGAGAGGCCGCGGCGCTTCAGGCAGCTCTTTTCCTCTCCCATCGCGGCTTTAATAGGGCCCGAAGTTTTTCCTCCTCCAGAGGAAATGAATTCCTCCTGCATGGGCTGCAGCCGCTCCAGCGTCCTCCAGCCTGGAGTCACTTTCTCCCTGTGCATGTTCAACAAGGAAAGGCTGCTGGTGCCTAATTACTTTCACCTCACGAGTCTGTTCCTGGAGAAATGAATGACGGGCAGAAATGAGGCGTTTCGGGGTTAAAAGAGCAGAAGAAGAAGGATCAGTGACACTTGTCCTTCGTGTACATCCTTTAATGGTGAAGCAAAAACAAAAGAACCCAGAAATATGGTAAAATAAATTAGATTAAAAAAATGCCACAAGCACATTTGATTTGTACAACAATGCAATGCAACATACTGAAGTCTTTATTTCCATATATACAGAATAAAAAATAGACTTTTTATTCTTTGTCCACTTTGTTCAGCGTCGGCATTATTAAGAACAAAATCTGAACAAACACAACCACTTGTTTCACTCACTTTTTTCAGCTTTTTGAGCCTTTTTTTTCCGCACTGACATATTTTTTGTGTCCACGTTCACACGGGACAGACTGAGTTTGTCCCAAGAAGTCCGACAGAAGAGGCTCGGCTCTCTGTTAAAACACCGACAGCAAAGAGAAAATAAAAGTACACGAAAAACTATGAGACTTCATCAGAAAGGCCACCGATACTCTAAAACATTTGGTGGACGAAATCAACGGTACTGCTATAAACACGAACGCCACAGAAACACTGAGTGGATGTTTGTTTTCTCCCAGATGGGAAACCAAGCGGCGGGCGGCAGTTGATTGTCTTTTCTCTCTTTAAAGGGAGATGGAACGACAGAGTAAAGCATCGTGGGAACTTCTTGATGTGCACGGAGAAACGAGACAATCAAAACATCACAAGTCAACGGAAAAACTAAAGAATTCTGCTCCAAATAACTCAATTAATTTGAAATGAAAACCATGAAGCATAAATTAAACATCAGTCATCAATCTCTCATTTGTCCACATAATGACGCCACGTTTTACACACTTTAGAAACACTGAATTGGGAATTTCTTTTTAAGAAAATGAACTTTTTTTTACCATCAGTGAGCTCAACAACTCACTCTTTGGTGTTTCTAAAAGCTAAAGCAAAATGAATGAATGGATCGTGTGAGCTCTGCTAACCAACCCAAACTGTCCAACTTAAATCTCCTTCATTTCTTTATTAAACACAAAGAAGCTTCTTCTTAATAACCCCAAAGCTTCAAATCGCTTTTAGGAGGATAATTCACCCAAAAAGACCCCTTCAGTTGGTCCAAAGTGCTGCAAAGACTCAGTTTAACATGCGAGGGTGGCTGCTTGGTTGGTTTCTGTTTTGGTTGTAAAAGTGTTTTCTCCCATTTGAACCATTCATCTTTTAAATAAGGGGTTTATTTTTAAAGAAGAGGTGAAGTAATCGTGTGGTTTGTTCTTTGTTCTTTTGGCCAAAGTTCAGAAAGCAAAGGAGGAACCTAGCCGTGGTTTGTAGATGTTAACATACGGTTGTAGTCAGACTCTGAGTCATTCTTCACTCAAAAACATCTTAATTTCTACAACCTGTGGGAAATCAGTTGCTTGAAACTAGATTCAAGGGAAATCCTGAATCCAGAAATCAGAGACAAAGATGTAAAGATTGTTTCAAGTTTGCATCAAATCAAATTGGGTTTGAAGGTCCTTTGAATGGATATAATGTGCAACAGCTTTACAGGAAGCAGATCAGGCCACTAGGGCCGGCCAATCAGAGCAGATGGGCCTGTTAGGGTGGAAAAAGCTCCCTTACTTTCATACAAACAGCATTTTTCCAGTTAAAGTGGTTTGTTTTAGCAGTCCAAGGCTGTGTTTCTGGACATTAGCCAGCTAGCTGTCATGCTAGGTCTCATGTTTTATTTACGTCTTTGCTCCATCATCCAATCCCACTTCGTCTTAAGAGCTTTTCATTCTCCATAAAACTCCGTCTGAAACTAGCAGACTGGACTGTGATGATAATCAGAGTTGTTAAATTCTACATTACAGAGGAACTCTCTATGATTGTGTCTTTTTATTCATGCTAGGTATCACAATGCTAATAACAGAAACCTAAAATGCCTAAATTTGCTGTGGAAATCTTGTCTTCTTGCTGAAAAACCACACAATGACACACCTTCAATAAACTTTTTGACCTGCCAGAAATGAAACTTCTTCAAGTGTCGCAGCAGTGGAGTTATTAGCGTATGTCGCTAACGCTAGTTTAAGGGCAACTGAAAACAATCCAGAAGACTAGTGCAGAATAGAGCTGTTTTAACATGGAAACCTAAACGTGAGCGAGCCAGAAGTCCCTGGGAAGCTATTTAGGTTTGGAAGAAGAAGCAGTTTAACGATGTCGTGAAACTTCCGAAACAGATGCTAATTATTCCAAAACATGCAAATTATTCAGAAACTGACGCTAATTATTTCGAAACTGACGCTAATTATTCCGAAACACGCAAATTATTCAGAAACTGACGCTAATTATTCCGAAACTGACGCTAATTATTCAGAAACTGACGCTAATTATTCCGAAACTGACGCTAATTATTCCGAAACTGACGCTAATTATTCCGAAACACGCAAATTATTCAGAAACTGACGCTAATTATTCCGAAACTGACGCTAATTATTCAGAAAGGGATGCTAATTATTCCGAAACGGACGCTAATTATTCCGAAACGGACGCTAATTATTCCAAAACGGACGCTAATTATTCCGAAACGGACGCTAATTATTCCGAAACAGATGCTAATTATTCCGAAACGGACGCTAATTATTCCGAAACAGACGCTAATTATTCCGAAACAGATGCTAATTATTCCTAAACGGACGCTAATTATTCCGAAACAGATGCTAATTATTCCTAAACAGATGCTAATTATTCTTCTGTCTCAGACGTTAAAATGTACCCACAGAACAAAACACACTTGGGCATACAGACTGATAACAAGTGGGAAAAGAGTAGAAAGCCGGTATTTTTGACAGATATTTGATGGTGTTTTCGGTGCCGGATGATACTTGTGTTGAGTCTTTGGGTCAGAACTGAACTGCAAACATTGATCCTGTTGCATCATGATGGTCCTACAGTCCATCTGCAGGTGTTTCACAAGTCAAAATGTGAGGAATCGATGTCTCAAATGGTTTGATGCAAACTTTCTCGGATGAAACAAACTCAGTGAAAATGTTTTGCGGGTTTTAGCATTTCGTGGAGAATTTGGGAACTTTTTGTGTGATTTATTCTCAGGAATGGTCAGAGATGCTTCTGAAAGGATTAACATTTTACCACCAAAACACTCACACAGGGAGGATATTTAAAGAGTATCTACAAAAACAAACAGAAAGAGATGCAGTTTTATGCTTTTTATTTAGGGCAATTAGGAGAAGAATTTAAAGCAGCATTAACGTCATCATGAAGTGTTTTTATACACCTACACACCAAAAAAAAGTTTTGTTGCTACTTTTAATGTTTTTTCCTCAAACTGTTAAACGACTGGTTTTGGGTCTCACTGAAATTCTGTTAAATTCTGAGCATTCGAAGTGAGTTTCAGCCTCTGAAACTCAGCCAGATGCACAGCTGAGCCGGCCTGTCACAGTCAGCCAAATCGGGCTTTTCTTTGAGCAAACAGTAAACTTTAGGCTTCAGGAAACTTTGAGCAAATTCAGGGTGACATCGCGGGGATCGAACCCGTGAACTGTCTGAGACCCGCAGATGAACGCCGAGGCGCCGGTCCGGCGTCTCTCTGACGGTGATTTCGGCCTAATCTGAACTCGAGTGTCGCTATAGTGCAAAATATGAAAACGTTTGTAACGTTTCTTTAAAAAAACAAAACAGACATAATATTATTAACAATAACATTAATATTATTAATATATTTACTAACAATAATAATTATAACAACAACATGGTAACATAAAGAAGTGTTTGGTTCCAGCAGCCGGGCCAACTTGTTTCTTTCAAGTATCTCAACACGCACACTCACATGCACACTCACGTGCACACGCACACACACACACACACACACAGACGTGTACTTCCATAGAAATAATACATAAGAGTCTTCTTCCCTCTTCCTCCAACATTTTCAAAAAGTAAACAGTTGGGAGACAGACATGAACGAGTCAAAGTAAAATACAATAAGATCGTAATACGGAAACAAGTTGCATAGTTTTGAGATTTTGTTCGTAGTTTTTCAGGCACCTCGTCTCTCCGCGGTCTGACTGGTAGAGCGGTGCTTGAACGTCTCGCCACATAAATAAGCCTCGCTCCCTCCGTTTGTAACAAAAATATATTAGATATTCTTTTTTTTTTTCCTTTTTCTTTTTCTGAAAGTGCCATCGAAACTCCGTGTGAGTTCTGCTGAAGGAGACCAGTTTTGTTTTTATCCCAGAGAGCGACTGAAAGTGATCAGAAAGTCACCTGCGCATCTTTTCCTCCGGGGTCAGAGGTCCTCGCCGGCCCTCTCCAGTCCAGTTTGTTCTATCCGTGTTTACGAGCAGCCGCACTCCTCCACGATCATGTTCTGGATGTCCTTCTTGATGATCTTCTGCTCCTCGTTGTAGTACAGCATGGACATGGCTCGTAGCCGGGTGGGAACGCAGCACGACCTCAGGTTCTGGAAGGGGCTGTAGCCCCTCATGCGGTAGTGGCTGATGACGGTGGAGTGGAAGGACAGCGTGGATCCAGTGATGCTCGCCACGTGGGACGGGCACTCGCCCTCGCAGTAGTTGGCGTGGTAACCTGACGGCGCGATTATCCAGTCGTTCCAGCCGATGTCTTTGAAGTTGACGTAGAACTGCCGCTTGCAGCAGACACGCACCTTCCCGTCGCACTCCAGCCCGCGCTTCCTGCGCCGCCGCGAGTCGTTGCCGTCGCCCTGTCGGACCACGGCCATGAGGAAGGGCCGGTGGGACTGTTCCCGCTGGTTGCTGCGCTGCGGCGTCTCTGAGCTCCCAGAAACCAGGACGATGGTGGCGCCGGTGTCGGCGCAGAGCGGGCAGGACACCCTGAGGCTCAGCGTGGTGCTCGCCGCGCCCTCCAGCAGCGCCTGCACCGCCGCGGACACCGGGAAGGTGTGCCAGCCGCTGCGCCGCGTGTCCACAGTCTTCTCCGCCAGCAGGATGTCGTCCTGCGGTGGAGACGGGCGTCCGCTGGGCAGATGGCGCTGCTGGAAGAGCCGGATGGTGACTTTGGCTCGGCTCCGGTTGGCCTTCGCCAATCTGAGGAAGAGCCAGACATTAGCCTGCTCCACCAGAGACATGTCACCTCCTTCTTTGGAGAGGACGAAGTTCACCACGCCCTGAGACTCACCTGAGAGAAACAGAGAGACAGACAGCGTTACGCCAGCTGATGATATCTGGCTCAAACATATCAGGTCTAACACATCCACCATGTTTCCGTCTTTAGCAGAAATTTAGATAAAAATAATGCTTCATAGGAGTTAGAGGAAGAAACTTAGACTTGGGCTGAAACAGGAGGTAAAAACAACTCTATTTGTGTTAAATTAGGTGACACAAAGCTGAATGTTACTGATGCTTCAGATAACTGAGAAACACACATTACAGCGTGTAAATAACTGAGAAACACACATTACGGCGTGTAAATAACTGAGAAACACGCATTACGGCGTGTAAATAACTGAGAAACACGCATTACAGCGTGTAAATAACTGAGAAACACGCATTACGGCGTGTAAATAACTGAGAAACACACATTACGGCATGTAAATAACTGAGAAACACGCATTACGGCGTGTAAATAACTGAGAAAGACACATTACGGCATGTAAATAACTGAGAAACACGCATTATATCATGTAAATAACTGAGAAACAGCATTACAGCGTGTAAATAACTGAGAAACACACATCACAGCGTGTAAATAACTGAGAAACACCCATTACAGCATGTAAATAACTGAGAAACACGCATTACAGCGTGTAAATAACTGAGAAACACATATTACAGCGTGTAAATAATGTAAATAACTGAGAAACACGCACTACGGCGTGTAAATAACTGAGAAACACATTACAGCGTGTAAATAACTGAGAAACACATTACAGCGTGTAAATAACTGAGAAACACGCATTACGGCGTGTAAATAACTGAGAAACACGCATTACAGCGTGTAAATAACTGAGAAACACACATTACAGCCTGTAAATAACTGAGAAACACACATTACGGCATGTAAATAACTGAGAAACACGCATTACGGCGTGTAAATAACTGAGAAAGACACATTACGGCATGTAAATAACTGAGAAACACGCATTATATCATGTAAATAACTGAGAAACAGCATTACAGCCTGTAAATAACTGAGAAACACGCATTACAGCGTGTAAATAACTGAGAAACACACATCACAGCGTGTAAATAACTGAGAAACACCCATTACAGCATGTAAATAACTGAGAAACACGCATTACAGCGTGTAAATAACTGAGAAACACATATTACAGCGTGTAAATAATGTAAATAACTGAGAAACACGCACTACGGCGTGTAAATAACTGAGAAACACATTACAGCGTGTAAATAACTGAGAAACACACATTACAGCGTGTAAATAACTGAGAAACACACATTACATCATGTAAATAACTGAGAAACACGCATTACATCATGTAAATAACTGAGAAACACGCATTACAGCCTGTAAATAACTGAGAAATACGCATTACAGCGTGTAAATAATGTAAATAACTGAGAAACACGCATTACAGCCTGTAAATAACTGAGAAATACGCATTACAGCCTGTAAATAACTGAGAAACACGCATTACAGCGTGTAAATAATGTAAATAACTGAGAAACACGCATTACAGCCTGTAAATAACTGAGAAACACGCATTACAGCATGTAAATAACTGAGAAACACGCATTACAGCGTGTAAATAACTGAGAAACACACATTACAGCGTGTAAATAACTGAGAAACACACATTACATCATGTAAATAACTGAGAAACACGCATTACATCGTGTAAATAACTGAGAAACACGCATTACAGCGTGTAAATAACTGAGAAACACGCATTACAGCGTGTAAATAACTGAGAAACACGCATTACAGCGTGTAAATAACTGAGAAATACGCATTACAGCGTGTAAATAACAGAGAAATACGCATTACAGCGTGTAAATAATGTAAATAACTGAGAAACACGCATTACAGCCTGTAAATAACTGAGAAACACGCATTACAGCGTGTAAATAACTGAGAAACACGCATTACAGCGTGTAAATAACTGAGAAACACGCATTACAGCATGTAAATAACTGAGAAACACGCATTACAGCATGTAAATAACTGAGAAACACGCATTACAGCGTGTAAATAATGTAAATAACTGAGAAACACGCATTACGGCGTGTAAATAACTGAGAAACACGCATTACAGCATGTAAATAACTGAGAAACACGCATTACAGCGTGTAAATAACTGAGAAACACGCATTACAGCGTGTAAATAACTGAGAAACACGCATTACAGCGTGTAAATAACTCAGAAACACGCATTACAGCGTGTAAATAACTGAGAAACACACATTACAGCGTGTAAATAACTCAGAAACACGCATTACGGCGTGTAAATAACTGAGAAACACACATTACAGCGTGTAAATAACTGAGAAACACGCATTACAGCCTGTAAATAACTGAGAAACACGCATTACAGCCTGTAAATAACTGAGAAACACGCATTACAGCCTGTAAATAATGTAAATAACTGAGAAACACACATTACGGCATGTAAATAACTGAGAAAGAGGCATTACATCATGTAAATAACTGAGAAACGCGCATTACGGCGTGTAAATAATGTAAATAACTGAGAAACACGCATTACAGCCTGTAAATAACTGAGAAACACGCATTACAGCATGTAAATAACTGAGAAACACGCATTACAGCATGTAAATAACTGAGAAACACGCATTACAGCATGTAAATAACTGAGAAACACGCATTACAGCGTGTAAATAATGTAAATAACTGAGAAACACGCATTACAGCCTGTAAATAACTGAGAAAGAGGCATTACAATATGTAAATAACTGAGAAACACCCATTACGGCGTGTAAACAACTGAGAAACACGCATTACAGCGTGTAAATAACTGAGAAAGGCGCATTACGGCGTGTAAACAAGTGAGAAACACGCATTACAGCGTGTAAATAATGTAAATAACTGAGAAACACGCATTACAGCGTGTAAATAATGTAAATAACTGAGAAACACACATTACAGCCTGTAAATAACTGAGAAACACACATTACAGCGTGTAAATAACTGAGAAACACGCATTACAGCATGTAAATAACTGAGAAACACGCATTACAGCCTGTAAATAACTGAGAAACACGCATTACAGCCTGTAAATAACTGAGAAACACACATTACAGCGTGTAAATAACTGAGAAACACGCATTACAGCATGTAAATAACTGAGAAACGCGCATTACAGCCTGTAAATAACTGAGAAACACGCATTACAGCGTGTAAATAATGTAAATAACTGAGAAACACGCATTACAGCGTGTAAATAATGTAAATAACTGAGAAACACGCATTACAGCCTGTAAATAACTGAGAAACACGCATTACAGCCTGTAAATAACTGAGAAACACGCATTACAGCGTGTAAATAATGTAAATAACTGAGAAACACGCATTACAGCGTGTAAATAATGTAAATAACTG
Source organism: Leuresthes tenuis (assembly GCF_036924035.1). Classification (NCBI taxonomy): domain Eukaryota; kingdom Metazoa; phylum Chordata; class Actinopteri; order Atheriniformes; family Atherinopsidae; genus Leuresthes; species Leuresthes tenuis. Next base: position 228,242 of record NW_027325378.1, on the reverse strand, counting down.
AGAAACACACATTACAGCCTGTAAATAACTGAGAAACACACATTACAGCGTGTAAATAACTGAGAAACACGCATTACAGCATGTAAATAACTGAGAAACACGCATTACAGCCTGTAAATAACTGAGAAACACGCTTTACAGCCTGTAAACAACTGAGAAACACGCATTACAGCGTGTAAATAATGTAAATAACTGAGAAACACGCATTACAGCGTGTAAATAATGTAAATAACTGAGAAACACACATTACAGCCTGTAAATAACTGAGAAACACACATTACAGCGTGTAAATAACTGAGAAACACGCATTACAGCATGTAAATAACTGAGAAACACGCATTACAGCCTGTAAATAACTGAGAAACACGCATTACAGCCTGTAAATAACTGAGAAACACACATTACATCATGTAAATAACTGAGAAACACGCATTACAGCATGTAAATAACTGAGAAACGCGCATTACAGCCTGTAAATAACTGAGAAACACGCATTACAGCGTGTAAATAACTGAGAAACACGCATTACAGCGTGTAAATAATGTAAATAACTGAGAAACACGCATTACAGCGTGTAAATAATGTAAATAACTGAGAAACACGCATTACAGCCTGTAAATAACTGAGAAACACGCATTACAGCCTGTAAATAACTGAGAAACACGCATTACAGCCTGTAAATAACTGAGAAACACACATTACAGCGTGTAGATAACTGAGAAACACGCATTACAGCGTGTAAATAATGTAAATAACTGAGAAACACGCATTACAGCGTGTAAATAATGTAAATAACTGAGAAACACGCATTACAGCATGTAAATAACTGAGAAACACGCATTACAGCATGTAAATAACTGAGAAACACGCATTACAGCGTGTAAATAACTGAGAAACACCCATTACAGCGTGTAAATAACTGAGAAACACGAATTACAGCCTGTAAATAACTGAGAAACACGCATTACAGCGTGTAAATAACTGAGAAACACACATTACAGCGTGTAAATAACTGAGAAACACACATTACAGCCTGCAAATAACTGAGAAACACGCATTACAGCCTGTAAAAACTGAGAAACACGCATTACATCATGTAAATAACTGAGAAACACGCATTACAGCCTGTAAATAACTGAGAAACACACATTACAGCGTGTAAATAACTGAGAAACACACATTACAGCCTGTAAATAACTGAGAAACACACATTACAGCGTGTAAATAATGTAATTAACTGAGAAACACGCATTACAGCGTGTAAATAATGTAAATAACTGAGAAACACGCATTACAGCGTGTAAATAACTGAGAAACACACATTACAGCGTGTAAATAACTGAGAAACACGCATTACAGCCTGTAAATAACTGAGAAACACGCATTACAGCCTGTAAATAACTGAGAAACATGCATTACAGCATGTAAATAACTGAGAAACACGCATTACAGCCTGTAAATAACTGAGAAACACGCATTACAGCCTGTAAATAACTGAGAAACACGCATTACAGCCTGTAAATAACTGAGAAACACGCATTACAGCCTGTAAATAACTGAGAAACACGCATTACAGCATGTAAATAACTGAGAAACACACATTACGGCATGTAAATAACTGAGAAACACGCATTACAGCATGTAAATAACTGAGAAACACGCATTACAGCCTGTAAATAACTGAGAAACACGCATTACAGCCTGTAAATAACTGAGAAACACGCATTACAGCCTGTAAATAACTGAGAAACACGCATTACAGCCTGTAAATAATGTAAATAACTGAGAAACACGCATTACAGCGTGTAAATAATGTAAATAACTGAGAAACACGCATTACAGCGTGTAAATAACAGAGAAACACTTATTACAGCATGTAATTAACTGAGAAACACGCATTACAGCCTGTAAATAACTGAGAAACACGCATTACAGCCTGTAAATAACTGAGAAACACGCATTACAGCGTGTAAATAACTGAGAAACACGCATTACAGCCTGTAAATAACTGAGAAACACGCATTACAGCCTGTAAATAACTGAGAAACACGCATTACAGCGTGTAAATAACTGAGAAACACGCATTACAGCGTGTAAATAACTGAGAAACACGCATTACAGCTTGTAAATAATGTAAATAACTGAGAAACACACATTACAGCGTGTAAATAATGTAATTAACTGAGAAACACGCATTACAGCCTGTAAATAACTGAGAAACACACATTACAGCCTGTAAAAAACTGAGAAACACGCATTACAGCCTGTAAATAATGTAAATAACTGAGAAACACGCATTACAGCCTGTAAATAACTGAGAAACACGCATTACAGCGTGTAAATAACTGAGAAACACGCATTACAGCATGTAAATAACTGAGAAACACGCATTACAGCCTGTAAATAACTGAGAAACACACATTACAGCGTGTAAATAACTGAGAAACACGCATTACAGCCTGTAAATAACTGAGAAACACGCATTACAGCCTGTAAATAACTGAGAAACACGCATTACAGCCTGTAAATAACTGAGAAACACACATTACAGCGTGTAAATAACTGAGAAACACGCATTACAGCCTGTAAATAACTGAGAAACACGCATTACAGCCTGTAAATAACTGAGAAACACGCATTACAGCCTGTAAATAACTGAGAAACACGCATTACAGCGTGTAAATAACTGAGAAACACGCATTACAGCATGTAAATAACTGAGAAACACGCATTACAGCGTGTAAATAACTGAGAAACACACATTACATCATGTAAATAACTGAGAAACACGCATTACAGCCTGTAAATAACTGAGAAACACGCATTACAGCGTGTAAATAACTGAGAAACACGCATTACAGCCTGTAAATAACTGAGAAACACGCATTACAGCGTGTAAATAATGTAAATAACTGAGAAACACGCATTACAGCGTGTAAATAATGTAAATAACTGAGAAACACGCATTACAGCGTGTAAATAATGTAAATAACTGAGAAACACACATTACGGCGTGTAAATAACTGAGAAACACACATTACATCATGTAAATAACTGAGAAACACGCATTACAGCCTGTAAATAACTGAGAAACACGCATTACAGCGTGTAAATAACTGAGAAACACGCATTACAGCCTTTAAATAACTGAGAAACACGCATTACAGCGTGTAAATAATGTAAATAACTGAGAAACACGCATTACAGCGTGTAAATAATGTAAATAACTGAGAAACACGCATTACAGCGTGTAAATAACAGAGAAACACGCATTACAGCATGTAAATAACTGAGAAACACACATTACAGCGTGTAAATAATGTAATTAACTCAGAAACACGCATTACATCATGTAAATAACTGAGAAACACGCATTACAGCCTGTAAATAACTGAGAAACACGCATTACAGCATGTAAATAACTGAGAAACACGCATTACGGCGTGTAAATAACTGAGAAACACACATTACAGCGTGTAAATAACTGAGAAACACGCATTACAGCATGTAAATAACTGAGAAACACGCATTACAGCCTGTAAATAACTGAGAAACACGCATTACAGCCTGTAAATAACTGAGAAACACGCATTACAGCGTGTAAATAACTGAGAAACACGCATTACAGCGTGTAAATAATGTAAATAACTGAGAAACACACATTACAGCGTGTAAATAATGTAATTAACTGAGAAACACGCATTACAGCCTGTAAATAACTGAGAAACACACATTACAGCGTGTAAATAACTGAGAAACACGCATTACAGCCTGTAAATAATGTAAATAACTGAGAAACACGCATTACAGCCTGTAAATAACTGAGAAACACGCATTACAGCCTGTAAATAACTGAGAAACACACATTACAGCGTGTAAATAACTGAGAAACACGCATTACAGCCTGTAAATAACTGAGAAACACGCATTACAGCCTGTAAATAACTGAGAAACACGCATTACAGCCTGTAAATAACTGAGAAACACACATTACAGCGTGTAAATAACTGAGAAACACGCATTACAGCGTGTAAATAACTGAGAAACACGCATTACAGCCTGTAAATAACTGAGAAACACGCATTACAGCGTGTAAATAACTGAGAAACACGCATTACAGCCTGTAAATAACTGAGAAACACGCATTACAGCCTGTAAATAACTGAGAAACACACATTACAGCGTGTAAATAACTGAGAAACACGCATTACAGCGTGTAAATAACTGAGAAACACGCATTACAGCGTGTAAATAACTGAGAAACACACATTACAGCGTGTAATTAACTGAGAAACACACATTACAGCCTGTAAATAACTGAGAAACACACATTACAGCGTGTAAATAACTGAGAAACACGCATTACAGCCTGTAAATAACTGAGAAACACGCATTACAGCCTGTAAATAACTGAGAAACATGCATTACAGCCTGTAAATAACTGAGAAACACGCATTCCATCATGTAAATAACTGAGAAACACGCATTCCATCATGTAAATAACTGATAAACACGCATTACAGCGTGTAAATAACTGAGAAACACTTATTACGGCGTGTAAATAACTGAGAAACACGCATTACAGCGTGTAAATAACTGAGAAACACGCATTACAGCCTGTAAATAACTGAGAAACACGCATTACAGCCTGTAAATAACTGAGAAACATGCATTACAGCCTGTAAATAACTGAGAAACACGCATTCCATCATGTAAATAACTGAGAAACACGCATTCCATCATGTAAATAACTGATAAACACGCATTACAGCGTGTAAATAACTGAGAAACACTTATTACGGCGTGTAAATAACTGAGAAACACACATTACGGCGTGTAAAGATGCTTTCTCTCGGGGAGACAGTGAACGCATCGCGAACACGGCGTGTTTGTGCTGATGTGAATTCACTCGGTTCACTTTGTGTTCGCCACATCTGAGCTTTAGACACTCTCATCATTTCACTGCTGACTCGGCAGCAGCGGTCGGAGGTTTTGGAGGCGTTTAAAGCAGCTAATGGTTCCCACCAGGAGCTGTGCTGTCCTTTCTGTGGCTGCCTTTCTCCTCCTCACAGTGAGTTATGGTAACAGCCTGCAGATCAAAGCTGGGACCGGATGAGGAATGAGAGAAGAAGAAGCTGGAAGATGAGTCTGAGTCGGATCGTTTCCTGGGATGATGTTGAGACTCAGTGGGACTGAACGCTGCCTCTCAGGCAGCTTTGTCCATAAGGTAAGAAATTGTAAGAAAGCAGCTAATGATTGAGTTTTATGGTCTTAAAATGGCTGAAAACAGACTGCTGCAGATTCCCAGAGCTGACAGCGCCCCGACCAACTGTCCAAAACTCATTTTACAATCTTATAAAAGGAGGAAAACAGCGGTCTGTGGTGAGGAGATTACCTGAAACACGACTATTCATCCACCAAAGCTCCAAAGATCCAGACACTGATTAAATCTCCTGAATTTCTTTGATATTTCACTTTCTTGAACTTCATCCCAGTCTCATTAGAAGAGTCTGAGATAAACTTTAAACCATTTTATATTCATCTGTCATGAAAACAAATCCAGTCCAAAATAAAACACCATTTTCATTAGGATCCATCTCCTTAACCTTCTGATTTAACTGATTTGAATCTCACCTAAAGGCTCCTTTGAATAAATGAGTAATGAGCTTAAAAACAGACAAAAAGGCCCAGAAACCTCGTCTTCGAACAAGAGCAACTTTACAATAACAAATCTCCATCACAGTCGGACCGATCCTGGACAAGCCCCCATTTAACGAGGATGAAAAGCCTGGAGAACTATTCCTGAAGACTCCTTAAAGAAATGACAGAAAGCTTGTCTCAGAGGGTTCAGGCTGTGTTGGAGAATAAAGGAGCTCAGACCAGAGATTCACTTTAAAGCTGCTGAGAACTGAGCTGTGAAGATAACTGGGAATCTCTCTGGAGAAAACCTGGTCTGATAACGAGAGATGCATCTGGACCTTCAGCTGATCCATCTACTGTTGGCCCAAGCCTCATCAGAAATGGTCTCCATGGAAGGGTGGCTGTCAAGAAGCCGTTCTTAAGGAAGGGAAACAGGGAGAAAAGGCTGAGCTGTGCCAAATGACACAAGAAGTGGACTGAAAATCAGTGGCAACAGGTCTTATGGAGGGATGAATCCTCCCCAGAGCCCGGACCTCAACATTATTGAAGCAGTGTGGGATCATCTGACAGAGAACGGAACAAAAGGCAGCCCACATCCAAAGAAGAGCTTTGGGATGTCCTTCAAGAAGCCTGGAGAACTATTCCTGAAGACTCCTTAAAGAAATGACAGAAAGCTTGTCTCAGAGGGTTCAGGCTGTGTTGGAGAATAAAGGAGCTCAGACCAGAGATTCACTTTAAAGCTGCTGAGAACTGAGAAAAACTCTGTTTCTGCCTCAGATTCTGGGTTTATGTTCATGTTTAACATGTTTCAGTGAATCTCTGCAGCTGCTTCCTGGTTTCATGGAATTAAAAACGCTACAAATCACCACAATTTAAAATCTAAAATGGATTTCGTCATTTTTATTCTGTGTTAAGTGCTGGAAACGGTCAGTTTGTGTGGCTGAATCTGCAGATGATTCAGAATACACACAGATGGAGATTCCTTCAGTAATTAGATAAATGTTTTTGTGAAAACAAATGATTCATGTGAAAATCAGGTTCTTGGAACATAACCCAAGAAGAAACAACAGACAAATTCAGGAGAAACACAGATGACAGAAATAAGCCTCAAAGATCTCTGAAGTCTCACTTCAGTCTTCGTCCTGCTGAGGATCGACTGGCGAACGGTCGCCATATTTCACTGAAACCCATCGGCCGGGCCCTGGACCCTGGACCCTGGACCCTAGACCCTAGACCCTGGGCCATGGACCATGGACCCTGGGCCATGGACCCTAGACCCTGGGCCCTGGACCATGGACCCTGGGCCATGGACCCTAGACCCTGGGCCCTGGACCATGGACCCTGGGCCCTAGACCCTGGGCCCTGGACCCTGGGCCCTAGACCCTAGACCCTGGACCCTAGTCCCTGGACCCTGGACTCTAGACCCTAGACCCTGGACCCTAGGACCTGGACCCTAGAACCTGGACCCTAGACCCTGGACCCTGGACCCTGGACCCTAGACCCTAGACCCTGGACCCTAGACCCTGGACCCTGGACCCTGGACCCTGGACCCTAGACCCTGGACCCTGGACCCACCCCCCCGTCCCTCTGTCAGCGATGTGTCCGCACAGAAAGTCAAAGTCACGATGTGAGAGTTCATGAATGTCAGCAGCAGCCGTGAAGGCTGTGAACGGGCGGCTTTGTGGAGGCGGGCGGCACTTTAGCGAGTCCGCTGCTGCAGCCCGAGCGCCGGTTTGTTATCTCACTTTCGTCATCTTCACCTCAGGAAGAATGAAAAATAAAGATTCATTCATCCTTTCTGTGGAGTCTTTGCTTTAACTGGGTTCCTGCGGCCCGCTTCTTGTGCTCCTCTTAATTCAGATTCAGAGCTAAAAACCAGCCCTGAATCTGTTTTTGTGTGTTGGACAAAAGCTGTTTTGACTTAACAGACAAAAGACACCATCCTGCTGCAGCAAGTGAGGATTAATCCACCCCTGAATGTAGTCCCAAAGGGGCTGATGCTTCATTTCTGTTTGTTTAATTCAGAAGTGCAGCTGGCTGCCATGTGAGGAAGTTACTGCTCGTAAAACATGGAGCGACTCGCGGCTGCTCTATCCAAGGAAACGTATGAACACACGCTGGAAATGCTCGCCTCAGACCACAGACGGGATTATTTCAGCAGAACACAGAACCTGAAGGTGAGCTCATGTGACTCCGCTCACTGAGGCTGATTTTATCTTCAAACTCACAGAGTGCTGCTTGGTTTCACAGATTTAAGGGTTTCCTGTAAAAACGACCTTAACGAGGCCGACCCCTCCCAAAAGAATCCGGTCTGTCCTCATTGGTCAGCTCCAACAGCCTGATCAAGCTCCGCCCCCCACCCTGCATCACCTGTTCCTAAGGTACCATAAAGTCTGGTCAAATACAAGCATTTTAACAGCGAGTTTGAGTCCGTGGATGATGGAAAACATGCTTTATGTAGGTCAGCTCAGTCCGGACTGAATTTAGTTGCTTTTTTACTCCAAAAGGCTTTAATGAAACAACCGGGCTGCATCGAATGCTTGTTTTGTCTCACCAACGGTCCAAAAATGTCCCGTTTGAGAGGCTGAAGCCAGATAACTTCAGCTCAGAACAGTTTTCGGTTCGACCCTAAACAGAAACAACAGAACATGTGATGGAACGCAGACTGAAATCTGAGCGTTTAAACTGGAAAAGAAGGGACAGCTAAGGCTGAATCCTGTTTCTTTAGCAGCAGAACCCACAAACAAACTTCACTTAAATTGAAAGAGAAGTTAATGGACTTTGGCAGAAGAGCATATTTCAACATTTTTCATTTTTCTCATGAACTCCTGCTCTTGCTTTAATGAAAACAATCTGCGGCATGCATCGTGTGATTGTCCATCACTGGGTGGAATTTTGAAGCAGGTCCAGCTTCAGATTCTGAGCATTTTTACTATTAAATCACTTCAGCAATGTGCAGCTTTGGCGCTTTTTGGAGCCCCGTCACGACCAAAACAAACGAAAACAATGTTAAGAAAAGTTCTGACACAAAGCTGGACGTTCACTGTCTGTCTCGGTGTTTTATGCCTCAGAAATAACAGTTTCTGTGGAGCTACAACACGGCAGGACAGGAGAAAGGGAAGGAAATCAGTCCCAACTTTGGTGTGAAGCTTGTTTAACGTGAGCTTCACGAAAGGAAGAACAACATGCAGCAGAGAGAGGTCTGTCCAGCCTCTGCGAGTCTTCGCCTCACAGCTAATCTTCCTCCCTCCCTCTCTGTAATCCCCCTTCATTTACAGAAGATGGATCTTTACAAACTGATGTCTCAACAGCTCATAAAACATGATTTCAGAGCCAGAACATTGGTGAGTAGAACACTGAAACATATGCGCACTCGTTCTGTGGAAACCAGTGTTTTCCTAATTATTTGCATCTGTTTTCTCATCTGATTAGAAAAAAAAAACTTTTCCTGCATCTTACAGAAAGAAGCCCGAAACAAACTTTTAGTTCAGCTTCTTTTAACCCAAACTAAACTCATAAGATACCAGTGGCCCAGTTTGGACGATTATAAATCTACTTTAGGCCATCAAACAGCCACTTAAACCAACTTAAACCAACTTAGCAGCTCAGATCATGAAAAACAGAGGTTAGACAACAAAAACTTAGCTTTGACCTTCAGATTCCCATCAAATAACACATCTGGAACAACCAGAAAACATCCAAGGACCCAATACTACCAAGTTTAGACCAATTTACGTCAGAACGTCGTCATCCATCCAGTTTAAATCATGAAATAGACTTCCAAAACCCAGCTTAGACCATGAAAAACCACCAGGAATCAGGCTCAAATCCTCTCACTGAGCCTCTGGCCCTTTGCTGCAGGTTGTTCCCAATTTCCTGTCCAGAAACTTTCAAATAAAGGCAACTGGTGGCCAAAAATTCCTCCATAAATAAAGAATATCAAATGCATGTTTCAGACTTGACAAACCATCATGCAGCAGCCAGTTTAGATGAGCAAAAGCCCATCAAATAGAAAGTTTAAAAGTCAGTTTAACCCAGTTTAACCGGCTAAAATCCAGCTGCTCCAGGCAGCGAGGTCAGCCTGCTCCTCTGGCTTCTCTCAGCCTCCTGTTTCTTCATCATCAGCTGATCCCCGTCTGACTGTTCAGCTCAGCTCAACGTCAACAGCCTCCAAACATTAACCAAATCCCCCATCAGCCCCTGGGGCATATTAGGACTTATTTGATTTATCAGTCAGAGCAGCTATCGAAGCTAAACAAGAGATGCTGCCAACATGTGACACAAACACTGTTTATAAATCTTACTGAATCCTCTGCACACAGCAGAAAGACTCTTCTATCAGGCAGAGATTCATTTCACAGGACACCTGAAAGGACTCTTCAGCAGCCAAACCAGGTGGAACGCTCACCAAAAGCTGGCAAAAGGGCCGACTGGAAGCATTTTACACTTCTTAAAGCTTCTTAAAGCTTCTCTCAGGACCACACAATCCCCGGTTCGCTGTGTCTCATCATCCTATAACAAGTCTCCTGCCTTTCATCCTGCTTTACTTCTTTCTGTTTATATTCTTTTACATATTTTAATGCTTCTTCCGCCCCCCGCTGCAGTCTTTTATTTTATATAAAGCACTTTGAATAGTTTTGGACATGAAATGTGCTCCAAATGCTGCAGATAAACATCTCCAAGCCTAAAGGAGGTTAAACTGAACCAGTGTTAAAGGTCAGCAGCTGGGTTTGATGCTGCCCTCATTGTTGTGACCCCACAGGTTGATGAGGAGCACCAGAACCCACCAACAGCAGTGGGCGGAGCTGCTAATTCTGGGTTTGACTGTTGAGTGAACACACCCTCCATCATCCTCACCCCTCAGTGTTTACACACTGTGTGCAACATAATCCCACCTCAGCTGATCTGAGGCATCCGTGTGTTTGTTCACGGTGAAGCAGGACGAGGCGGCTGGAAGTCACAGCTTTCCTCTTCACACTCTGCTCACTGAGGCAGATTAAAACAGCAGCTTCTGTCGGGACTCACAGTTTGCACAGCTGTTTCTCTTCTGTCCACTCTCCAAAATGGAAAAATGCCTTCAGCTTTTATCTTAGCGCAGCCTGAACCAGAGAATGGGACCATGAGGTGGGTGTGGGGTCAGAATCTCACTTCCTGTCCTCTCTTTTTTACAATAAAGGGGCCACGATTCATCTATTTGCTGTAAAAGAACAAAGTAAAGCACAAAGTTCATCCTGCTGGAGCAGAAGAATGACTCACAAAGCATGAAGATCCAGTCAACAGCGAGTTTTAGCTGCTGGAGGTGGGGCAGCAGCAGTCAGGAGGTCACCAAAGGGATGTGTGGTTCATCCTCAGGGCACCACGACTCACTGGACCATGTAACGAGACATTTAACTGGAAATCCTCCGAGTATTCTGCTCAGACTAAGATAATGAGTGCTCATCCTCTGGGGATTATGAATTTCCAGAGCAGGTTTAATGGAGGCAGTGGTCTGTGAGCAGTTTCCCTCTGAACTAAACAACAGGCTCAGCATGAAAAATACGAGTTCAGCCGGTGTTTGGAGCCTCTTAGTGACACGCTCCCAGAATCTGAGGTTTATCCTGCAGCCACATGATTAATCCACCCCTGAAAAGAGCCCTAAACCTCCTGTTTGTTTAAAATTGCTGAGCCTTTTAATAATCACACTGTGTGCCTTTTAGGTGTTTTGGAAGATTTACGACCTGAGGCCTGTTTTACATTAAAAGAATGGCAGTCCACCCTTCCTTCTGTCCTCAGAGTTTACTTTAGGATGGCTCAGCGGGCTGGGTCAGTAAGAATCAGGCCTCATGTTTACCAGCAGCAGCTTAAATATGCTGAGACTTAAGTATGCAGAGAGGAGCTCTGACAGCCAGAGTTCCTTCTGGATTCACATGTTTTCGCCAGAACGTTTCGGTGACTTCAGTGTAAAAGCTCTAAGAAAGCCAGAACATTTGGATGAATAAACACATATTAGCATTATACATGGAGCTGCTGATGAAAAGAGGAAATTTAAAGACTGTAAATGTGCACAAAAGTGGCCCGACTCACCCAGTGGGTCAACATGGTTTTTGACAGTTTGGATTCATTTGACATGATGAAAGTGATAAAACCATGACTTCCCTGTCTGATAAGAAAAGCTGGGACAGGATCACACAAAGTTTAAAGTGTCCCAAACAGACCGGATCACATCTGTAAAGTTTAAAGTGTCCCAAACGGACCGACCGGATCACACCTGTAAAGTTTAAAGTGTCCCAAACGGACCGACCGGATCACACCTGTAAAGTTTAAAGTGTCCCAAACGGACCGACCGGATCACACCTGTAAAGTTTAAAGTGTCCCAAACAGACCGGATCACACCTGTAAAGTTTAAAGTGTCCCAAACGGACCGACCGGATCACACCTGTAAAGTTTAAAGTGTCCCAAACGGACCGGATCACACCTGTAAAGTTTAAAGTGTCCCAAACGGACCGACCGGATCACACCTGTAAAGTTTAAAGTGTCCCAAACGGACCGGATCACACCTGTAAAGTTTAAAGTGTCCCAAACAGACCGACCGGATCACATCTGTAAAGTTTAAAGTGTCCCAAACGGACCGACCGGATCACACCTGTAAAGTTTAAAGTGTCCCAAACAGACCGGATCACACCTGTAAAGTTTAAAGTGTCCCAAACGGACCGACCGGATCACACCTGTAAAGTTTAAAGTGTCCCAAACGGACCGGATCACACCTGTAAAGTTTAAAGTGTCCCAAACAGACCGACCGGATCACACCTGTAAAGTTTAAAGTGTCCCAAACAGACCGGATCACACCTGTAAAGTTTAAAGTGTCCCAAACGGACCGACCGGATCACACCTGTAAAGTTTAAAGTGTCCCAAACGGACCGGATCACACCTGTAAAGTTTAAAGTGTCCCAAACAGACCGACCGGATCACACCTGTAAAGTTTAAAGTGTCCCAAACAGACCGGATCACACCTGTAAAGTTTAAAGTGTCCCAAACGGACCGGATCACACCTGTAAAGTTTAAAGTGTCCCAAACAGACCGGATCACACCTGTAAAGTTTAAAGTGTCCCAAACAGACCGGATCACATCTGTAAAGTTTAAAGTGTCCCAAACGGACCGACCGGATCACACCTGTAAAGTTTAAAGTGTCCCAAACAGACCGACCGGATCACACCTGTAAAGTTTAAAGTGTCCCAAACGGACCGGATCACACCTGTAAAGTTTAAAGTGTCCCAAACGGACCGGATCACACCTGTAAAGTTTAAAGTGTCCCAAACGGACCGGATCACACCTGTAAAGTTTAAAGTGTCCCAAACGGACCGACCGGATCACACCTGTAAAGTTTAAAGTGTCCCAAACAGACCGGATCACACCTGTAAAGTTTAAAGTGTCCCAAACAGACCGGATCACACCTGTAAAGTTTAAAGTGTCCCAAACGGACCGGATCACACCTGTAAAGTTTAAAGTGTCCCAAACGGACCGGATCACACCTGTAAAGTTTAAAGTGTCCCAAACGGACCGGATCACACCTGTAAAGTTTAAAGTGTCCCAAACGGACCGACCGGATCACACTTGTAAAGTTTAAAGTGTCCCAAACAGACCGGATCACACCTGTAAAGTTTAAAGTGTCCCAAACGGACCGACCGGATCACACCTGTAAAGTTTAAAGTGTCCCAAACAGACCGGATCACACCTGTAAAGTTTAAAGTGTCCCAAACGGACCGACCGGATCACACCTGTAAAGTTTAAAGGGTCCCAAACTGACCGACCGGATCACATCTGTAAAGTTTAAAGTGTCTCAAACGGACCGGATCACACCTGTAAAGTTTAAAGTGTCCCAAACAGACCGACCGGATCACACCTGTAAAGTTTAAAGTGTCCCAAACGGACCGACCGGATCACACCTGTAAAGTTTAAAGTGTCCCAAACGGACCGGATCACACCTGTAAAGTTTAAAGTGTCCCAAATGGACCGACCGGATCACATCTGTAAAGTTTAAAGTGTCCCAAACAGACCGGATCACACCTGTAAAGTTTAGTGTCCCAAACGGACCGACCGGATCACACCTGTAAAGTTTAAAGTGTCCCAAACGGATCACACTCATGTCTGTTTCCTACATCAAATGCCTAAAAAGATCAAATCCAGGAGGAGGTTTGAGATGGACCTGGGATCCCGGTTGATCCCGGTGGATCCCGGTGTCTGAGACAGCATCTGCGGCTGAGGGATCCAGGGTACGAACTGCTCTGGGTAATGTATTTGGTAGCCAGTTCTGGAGTGCACTGCACTTCATTTTCATGTGTTCTGGCGTGTGTTTATGTGTAGCCTGTGGTACTTTTACTGCTGCCGCCTGGCAAAGTGAGAAGAAATGAAAGCTGGAGTTTCAGTCTGAGCTGTAACAGAGTGCTGTTAGCGTTCCCTCTTTATGCCAAATAAAAGTGGGCTGTAAAATGATTCCAGACTGAAATTCAGCTTTAAACACGAGGACAATAACAAACATGAGAAAGCTGTTCCAGCAGCTTCTCCGTCTACTGAAAAAGTTCATCTGTCACATTTTTTGTGGGGTTAACAAAGTGGCATGTTTTCCATTTTCAGACCACGGCGACAAACCAGATTCCTGTCTTGGGACTTTAAAAATTTGAGCTGAATTAAAGCCGGAGTGCCATCTTGGAACTTAGTCTGGGTTCTCAGGCCAGTTTATTTACAAATGGAGATGCTCCCGTCTCCAAGCACGCAAATACCAAAGAGCCTCTGAGGCGCTGTCCTCCCCAGAGCTGCTCTATCTGATGAGTTGGACGAGCGTCCGCCTCAGAAACATGACCTGCTGGTCTTTTCTTAGCTTCAGGGCGGACCACGACTCATTCAGAACAGCAGCTCAGGGGGCTCGACGCCACCGAAGTCAGTGGGAGTAGAAACCCAGGTGTAGGAACAAGGTCATTTCAGAGGATTTATCTGAAACAAATCTGTTTGAATTCTAATGAAAGATGGTGGAAAGTATGGCAACAACAGCTCTGTGATCTCAGTCCTGCTAAAAGCTTTTTCTGCAGTGGTTTTGGGTGCACGACGTAAAACTAGGCCCGATGTTCAGTGTCTTTTTGCTCTGATTTTGGTCTCCAGATCAGGCTCGTTAGCAGCTAAACGCTGCACTCTTGTCCCCTTTTTATGACTCGGTTCTGGTACGGCGGCCCGTTCAGAGCTGGTTCAGGTTTAAAACCTTCTCAGAACTGGTCTGGTTTTCCACCACAGACTCATGTCATCTGAAACATGTTATGTTTATGCATTTAGCTTTTATCCAAAGCGACTTACAGGTAGGCAGGTAGGGTAAGGGGGCCTTGCCTAAGGACCCCTACTGGAGGTAGAACCTTTCATGCAGGGGATTTGAACCCAGGATCTCCCACATGGAAGGTGGCAATCATACCACTACACTATCCAGCCCCCAAACATCCAAAACTTCTCATGGAGACGGTGTAATAATGCTGTTACGGGTGAAACATCACTTCTACTCGCTGTTTCAAGCAGGATCTGATGAAGCCAGCTGTGAAATACTTGCATATTCGTTCAGCTGAGCTCGTGTTCTTTCACATTCATGCTGAAGCTCAGCCTTATCATTCAGCTATGGATCAGGCAGACTTCACTGGCTCTGGAGCTGGTGTCCATAACCCTGCCCCAGAACTCTAAGCTAAGGTTCTTCTCTTTGGACCAGCAGCCTCTGGGCAGGAGCCAGGGCTTTGGCAGCTGAGTGAACTGGTTCTAAGTTCTTTCTGAACCAGCTGGAAGTGCTTTGGTTGAAATGACGCTTGTGTTCACCAGCTGGTCTGTAATGGCGTCTGGCTGCTGTTTGCTGCTGAGCGGGGAATGTAAAGGCGCTTTTACAGCCGCCTGCTGTGGCTGAAAACAACAGACTGAAGTGGGACAGTAAAAGAGCTGCACAGTTAAAGCGTGAGCCGAAGCTCTCTGAAAAGCTCAATAAAGAGAGAGCTGCACACTCAGCTGATGGATCCCACCGCCGCAGACGCCTCCATCCCAGTCCAACTTAAAGCCAAAACCAGCTTCGTCTTTATCTCTGCAGGAAAACTCTAATCAGGCCTGTGAAGGTAACGGCTTCCTGTAATCAGAACTCCTCCCGTGTCACTGGGAGCCTCCCAGTACAACCAATTTCTCACTGGAACGTCAGTTTGGGATAAATATAAACCTGACCATCGCGCAGAGCCCTTACTCTCTAATTCCCTCCTTTTTCCCACCGATTCCTCCCCGCTCTGTTTGAAGCGAGGCCGCTGCTCACTGCCTTCCTGTCCTCCCTGATTCCTCCCAAAGGGACGACGCAGCAGGCGGCTGCCAAGAGAAGCCAAACGCAGACGTCTCACTCCAACCAGTTTTCAAAATGCTGAACACACTGGGACTGAGATAAGGGGCAGAAAAGGGCTGATTTTTACCTAAAAAGTTATAAAGAGAACAACTTTGGGCCATCCAGGTTGAACAGATTAAGATCATTAAACATGAATTTTTAACTTCTTGATGATCCTTTCAGACCAATGGGCTCCGAGGCCCATTTAAGGCTTTAACTTAAAGTCTGATGAAGTATGTTCACGCAGTTCAGCCACTTAACTCTGACCTTTGACCCATTCAGGCAGAAAAAAGGCTCCTAACTCAAGGGATGAACCAGTGTTGTGTCGACACAGAACAGACAACTTAGCAAAGAAGCCATTTTAAACTGGATCTTTAGACACTTTGTCACAAAGACACATCATTTGTTCCCATTTCTTTAGCTGCATCTATGAAAAACAGCAAAGAAAACACAGTTTGACAGACAGAAAATAGGATTTCTGCAGCAACAAGGTGATTCCCAAAGAGCTATTAGCTGAAAACTTGGCATATCTCAGCATGGTGTGCAGTGTGTCCTTAAAACATTTGAGGAAACTGGACCAGTGGAGGACAAAAGAAGAAGTGTCAGGCCTAAAAAACTATCTCCAGCAGATGAACAGGATCTGAAAGTGATGTCCTTAAGAAAGAGGAAAAAATCCAGCTGTGACCTGACAGGACCTGAGAGATGCATCTGGACCTTCAGCTGATCCATCTACTGTTGGCCCAAGCCTCATCAGAAATGGTCTCCATGGAAGGGTGGCTGTCAAGAAGCCGTTCTTAAGGAAGGGAAACAGGGAGAAAAGGCTGAGCTGTGCCAAATGACACAAGAAGTGGACTGAAAATCAGTGGCAACAGGTCTTATGGAGGGATGAATCCTCCCCAGAGCCCGGACCTCAACATTATTGAAGCAGTGTGGGATCATCTGACAGAGAACGGAACAAAAGGCAGCCCACATCCAAAGAAGAGCTTTGGGATGTCCTTCAAGAAGCCTGGAGAACTATTCCTGAAGACTCCTTAAAGAAATGACAGAAAGCTGGTCTCAGAGGGTTCAGGCTGTGTTGGAGAATAAAGGAGCTCAGACCAGAGATTCACTTTAAAGCTGCTGAGAACTGATAAAAAACTCTGTTTCTGCCTCATATTCTGGGTTTATGTTCATGTTTGAACATGTTTGAATAAATCTCTGCAGCTGGTTCCTGTTTTACTGGAAATATAGACAGAAATGAAGCTGATCAGGACTTTCAGAGCTCTCTTTCTGCTAAGCTTACTGAAACAAGAGGAATCTGACGGCAGATTTATCCACATTTTGCTGTTATGAATAGTTTCTGATACACAATCCTTCCACTTTCTTTCCATCATCTGCTGATTCTTCTCATGCACTTTGTGTCTCTGCACACAATCTGTGTTGTTTACTATCGAGTGATTCATCTCTCCTTACATAGAGCATCTCTGGTGGTTGGTCACACATCAAAGTGGAGCCAAACGATGTGGTGGGATGACATATAAAACAAGCCGCCCCGGGATTCAAACCAGCAGCGCTCTGACTGCACGGACATGACCGTAAACAGGCTATTAACACAGTAAAGCCACCATCCTCCCAGTCTTGGACGTGGAGGGAAGGGCAGAGAGGCCTGCTGGTGGACGAGAAGCAGATGACAAAAGAGCCAAAGAAATGTGGGGGAACAGAGAATAAACAGAAGAAAAGATGAAGAAAATTGAGTTTTTGCCAAGAAAAACACGAGAGGCAAAGAAAAAGTATCAAAAGAAAAGCAGAGAGGAGAAAAATGGGAGCAAGAGAAAGAAAAGCAGACAAAGGAAACATGCTAATTGTAGTTTATTTTCATGACAGACAGATGTTTTTGTCTTCCTATCAGCTGCTTTGATTCAGTTTCCTCTCGGTTGTCGGAGGTCAGTGAAGCGACCCCGAGCTCGCCGCCGCGTTGCCAGAATAGAACCAACAATGACCGGTTTATTCTGTCTGCCAGAGCAGCCAAGGGTATATCGAGGTTAGAGGGAGCAGCAGAGAAGCAGGCAGATGAAAGTGGATTGTGGAATGTCACTAATGATGTGTTCAATTAAGTTCAATTAGCCTAATTGTCCTCTGTGTGTGGTGAGAGACGGGGAGAAGAGGGAGGAAAGAAACAGGGACGAGGAGAAGAGTTTCAACAGAATAAAACGCAGACAGACACATATTGTGCCAGAGCTGCTAAACAGAGGTTGACACTTTGTCTTCGCCAAGAATCCAGTCATCTCTCTGCTCCTTTACCTCCCCAAAATAATTACTGAGCTCCCTGAATGCATCGCTTATTCCCAACAAAGCACAGCACTGGCTGGGTGCAAAGTATTCTCACGGCGGGTCGTGTTACATCTTAGAAAAACAACGAGCTCTTATGGAAAACCGCAAGCTCGTATACAGCCTAAAATAAGCTGACCCAAATGTAGGACGCGTTTTTTCTGGGCCCGGGTTTGAAAATCTGGGGCTGGCTTAGATCTGAGGACGAAGCAGAGAAGAGATACCGAAAAGCTGAAGAATCCAACAGGACAGGGGGGCATCAACAGTCCTCCACTTCAACAGGATGCTGCGTTACAGACGGCTTTAATAGTATGAAATGGTTCAGACTTCCAGTGTTTTAAAGAGCTTATTATCCAAAGAATAGGGGCACCTGCAGGACTAAGGAGCTGGGCCAAGGAAGGGATGGGATTGGGTCTCAGCAGGTGTTGCAAACTTTGGGTAGATGGAAGCAAGAGGTTGGATCTATTGGTCTGAGGTAAATTAGCTTATTAGTTTGCATCATTTGTGTTTAATATATATATTTATATAAGCACTGGTCTCTTCAGCCACAGTCATTATTCCTAGGGTCACAAGAGGGTGCTATAAACCAAACGACATGAGGGAATTCAGTATAGTATAGCGCAGGGATGTCAAACTCCGGTTCTCTAGGGCCGCTGTCCTGCAGGTTTTAGATGTTTCCCTGCTTCAAAGCACCTGATTCAGATTAAATGGATCTCTACAAAAGATTGTTACATTCTGCACAAACCAGCTAATGAGGCATTGGTCTGAATCAGGTGTTTTGGAGCAGGAAACATCTAAAACCTGCAGGACAGCGGCCCTCCAGGGGTTTGACATCCCTGGTATAGCCCATAGTCCACAGAGGTGGAAAACATTGTTGCATCATGCAGCTGCATCTCTGAGACCCTCAGGGTGTATCATCAGTACCTGATGGGCCGAGCGGCCCAACTTTAGGGGCTAACAGCTAACGCAGGAATCCTTCCAACAAGGTCCTAATCAGGTGGCTGAAGAGACTCAAGTTTGAGACGCTAAGTATGACCAAACATTACAGGCAGCTTTGGAAAATCAGGAAATATGAGCATATTTGGGTTAGGGTGGGTTCTGGGTACCCAGAGGAAGATGAACCTTTCACCAGAACAAGTCTGAGGCTCTTTATAAGCAGACTTTAAAGGCACCGGACCAAAAATCCATCACTTATAATCTTATTGCAAGAAAAAAAAAAAGAGATTTACCTAATTTTGACATTTTGTTTTAGATTCCTGTCCTGTTCTGGGCTCACTGGAACACAGAAATCACCATCTCTCAAACCAAATTTAGCATGAAACTAACAAGCCTTCCACATCTTCTGTGCTGCTCTCAGATCAGATTACTTTTGGAAATGTAATATTCCTTGAACTGTGAAGCCTGTGTTGTCTGCTGTTGACCCGACGAAGGACTGAAATAACCGGAACAAGTTAAAAGTTTATCTGCTCTAATCTGTTTCTAGATTAGATCAGGAACACGGAACACCTTGTGCTACCTACCTCCTTGTAGGTAGTACCTTGTCCTTACATCTAGCAGCTCCTACACCACGCCTAAGACAATCCAAACTCTGTTCATGTGTCGTCCCACGATGGTGGAATGACCTACCGAGCGCTACCAGAACAGGGGCGTCCCTGTCTATCTTCAAGAAGCTCCTGAAAACCCAGCTCTTCAGAGAGCATCTCCTATCCCAGCACTTACCTTGTACTTCCCTACCCCCTCTATCTCTGCTCTTTATCTTTCTGCACTTCCTTCTATGCCTGCACCCTATCTCTACTCTGTCCCCTCTGACAGAGTCGGACTCCTGGGTTCCTTCTATGTAGCTTATTGTTAGCTTTTATAAAGCTGTTATATCTTCATTTGTAAGTCGCTTTGGATAAAAGCGTCTGATAAATACAGAAATATAAACTCTATGCTTGACCTAATAGTTCATAACACATTTTTCTGCAGTTTTTTCAGTTTTACTCTGACTTTAAGGTCAATATTGAGAATCCTGGCACCCAAAAGAAAATCCTTGGTGCAAGAAGGACCCAAAAATTAGCCAAAATTCTACAAGAAAAGGTCACATTTTGTCTAAAAATGGATTTGTCAACTAACATTTCATAATGATGTGGTTGATGATGCGCGTTTGTGACAACATCTGCACTTAAATTAACCAAATAACTGCTAAAACGTGAATAATAAAGTCTTTCTGCTCTTCCTTCTATGCCTGCACCCTATCTCTACTCTGTCCCCTCTGACAGAGTCGGACTCCTGGGTTCCTTCTATGGAGCTTATTGTTAGCTTTTATAAAGCTGTTATATCTTCATTTGTAAGTCGCTTTGGATAAAAGCTTCTGATAAATACAGAAACGGGACACAATGAGCTGCGATTAAAGATGTGGAGCACCAAGCTTTAGGGGCCCCTTGGCACCCCCCCTTCCAGCGGCCGTGGTTTTCGTAGCCTCCTGACTGCATGCAACTGCTTCTCTGATCCCTTCAACTCTGCAGGTCTGCTGTCTGGACCAGATAAAACCAGCTCACATACTGTAAATTTGTGTTAACCTTAGTCACGCCTCTGGTTTTAGGCCCCTTGGTGGCTAAGAAAAGAAGTTCTGAGCGTAATTCTGACCTTTAATGAAAGCACAAAGAAATAAAATAGCAGGATCTGAAGGTAAATTTACATTTCTGCACCTTTAAATAGATTTTTTAAGTCAGGATGCCTGGTTGATGCTGCTTTAGTCTGTGCCTGCTCATCTTCAGAGGAGGCTGTTTGAGTTGTTTAACTGGTGAAAAACATCACTCAGGTTTATCTTTGAGGATGAGGAAGTTCTGAGAAGCATTCCTGAGGAAAGTGGCTCTCAGTCAGGTATATTTCTGTCTGATGGAGGTGGAACAAGGTAAAGCAGGAGGTTTTACAGTCTCAAAGCAAGCTTCCGCCCGCCTGTCTGAGGTTCTGCTGAAGCTGCTGTTGGATTCTGAGCAGAAAACAGCAGAAGAAGGCAGCCGTGCTTTGTTTTTGACGGTCTGTTTGCTCATTTTCTAGCTGTGCCACATTTTATTTGTAACACTGGTGTAACACAACATTAGAGCTGCCTCTCACACCAGATTCCTCCACAGAGAGGAGCTCCTCGGGCAGCTTCAGACTCTGTGTTTCCCTTCAGTAAAGCTGCTCTGCTGAGCCTGTTTGCACAGATCCAGTTCATAAAAATCTTTTCCATCTGCTGTTCCAGACTCTCGCCTACAGAAACTCAAACTGTTGCAGCAGAGAATCCGGAGCAGGAAGCGGACGTCAGAGTCCCGCCCCCACGCTGCCCGGCCGACAGGTGAGGAACTGGAGGCAGGAATTTCACAGCGAGGACGACGTTTAAACCGTTTAAATGTGCTGACCGAGCTTCTGCGCTGACAGCACCGATTTTAAACTGATTTCAGCTCCTGATCCATGCAGACAGTTGAGCTGTTTTCCCTTTGGATGCATTTACACACAAACTGCCTGCGAAGTGAGCTGAAACAAACGTGGAGTTTTCCGAAGCCCTTTGCCAACAGGAAACCTCCCGAATGCCCGCGCTGCTGTGATTTAAAGCTGTTTAAAGGGTGTTAAACGGGGCGAAGCGGGCCCTGCTGCAGGTCAGAGGCGTTAACACCTGACCTCCCTCCCTCTCTGAAGCGCTGCCGGAAAAACGTTCCAGCGTCTGAGGAGAGCCACTGAAAACACACACAATCCCCTCCGACTGTAAGGAGATAATGAGGTTTTCTCTGCAAACAGCAGGAGGCAGAGGTGTGAGTGTGAGTGTGCATGTGAGTGTGCATGTGTGTGTGCATGTGAGTGTGCATGTGAGTGTGCATGTGTGTGTGCTCAGCTGGGGGAGGATGCAGGTGGAATTAGCAGCTCGACTCTCTCAGCACACACACTAATGGATGGACAGTTTTCTATCAACGGATTTCCAGCTCAGAGCAAACACAGACGTGTGCTTCATCTCAGCTGCTGTCCACACACACGTGCACACACACGTGCACACACACACACACACATGCACACCTTCGTAGTAACACACTAAAATGGAAAATTTACACCGTCGGTACTCACCAGCCTCGGCGAAGGTGATGATCTCCGTGGTCTCCTGTGCGTCGCCGCCGTCTCCCACTCGAGCCGCCGCCGCCGCCGCCGCTCCTCCCAAACCGCCTCCTCCCCGGCCTCCCCTCCCTCGCACCTCCTCCTCCCCCTCGATTTGCACGCTGCCGTCCTCTGCCACGCGCCCCACGTGGAGCTTTCTGAGGGCGTTGAGGAGCGCGGCGCGCGGCACGGGCCGGGTGATGTTGGGTCGGGCCTGCAGGTGCAGCATGTTAAGGATGTGCCTCTTCACCGCCTCCACCACGTCCTGCTGAGCTGCCTCCTCTTCCTCCTCCCGCTCATCCGCCGCCGTCACCCCGTCGTTTCTCCGCATTCTGGCCAGAGCACAGGAGGGGCAGTGGGAGCTGGAGGCGGCGTCCGGCAGGGGCTGGTTGTGAGGCTGGACGGTCAGAGATGGAGGCTGGAGGCTGGACGGCGAGTCCGAGGACGAGCCACAGCTCTGGACCTGAACCAGGAGCAGGAGGGTCCAGCTCAGCAGAGGTAACACAGACATGATGGCAGGGGACGCCTGATTGGTTCTCAAAGATGCGGTCTGATGCAGACGCACAGACAGTCTAATTTGTGCTAAAAGTGAACAAAAATTGAGTCCGGAGTAAAGAAAGAAAGATTTCCCTCCTGCGTCTGCCTCCCTTCGGTCTTACTGTCTTTGTCTTTCTCTCTCGTCCTCCTCTCAGAAGTTTGGAAGCTGCAAAGTTCAGCTGAGCTCACAGTCCACCTGCGAAACGGAGGGAAAAAAAGCTGTAAAGAAACGAGAGAGAGGACGGCAAAAAAAACCACAGCGGCGGCGAGAGAGAAATGAGTAATCCTTATCTTTTTGTCAGGGACAGATGGCTGCAAAATGTGGAGGCGTCACAAGAAAGAAAGAAAGAAAGAAAGAAAGAAAGAAAGAAAGAAAGAAAGAAAAAGGACAAGAAAAAATACCAAAACAAGAAGAGGAAAAAACTGATGAATGGATGAAGGAAAAACTGTGGTGCAGGAGGATCCTTGTTCCCGGGGCGAGGTCGCTGCAGAGTGTGTGTTCGCAGTGTGTGTCAGAGGCAGTTGGACTAAGTTATCCCAGACGAGGGGAGTTCCTCTCAGTCTTTTTACCTCTGCTGCTCCCTCTCTCTGTCAGAGTTGAATGCCTTCCCTCGTTCAACAGTTGAATGCTTTTAGCGGAGTGGGCTGGACTCCCTCTCTCCTCCTCGCTCTCGTCTTTCTTTCCCTCTCTCTGCTCCTCTCTTCTATCTCAGCCTGATATAGCCTCCATAATTACACCTCCCTCCTCCCTCCATCACTCCAGTCTCCTCCCATCTCAGTGACTCATGGTACTTTTACCTTCTCCTTCCCTCTGGTTAGCAGTTAATGGAGCAGAGCAGGGATTCCTTTATCCCCTCCTCCTCACTCCTCCCACGGTCGGCTTTCAATGAGTTACGTATTGAGGTGAAAAATCTAAGATGAGCCGTGACTCTCCTTTCCATCTGGCATCTGTTTGGCTGTCTATCAGTCAGTCATTCTGTCTGACGCGCTGCATGTGTTTAGTCTGGTTGCTCCAGTCAACACGGCATCATCGGCTTTATTATCTCGTTGCTTTGCAGCCGATGAAGCTGTAAAGATCCGTGTGACCACTCTGGATCCTTCACTGCTGCTCCACAGATCTACAGATCCTTTTACAGTCGCTGGGTTTTATGTTTGAAGTGACCGATCATTACCCAGAGATCACCACAGAGGAACTCTTCCTTTGCTTTCTGCTTGCTGGGGTCCATGTGCTCATGAAAGCAACCCGATTTCCCCCCAGAAGCAGATGTTTGGGTCCTAAATGCCAAAGACCTTAAAGTCCAAGAGTGGTCACTGTCGGTTGAAACCAAGCAGCTCATGTAGAACTTCTTATTCTCTCAGTTTCTTCAATGGCACTTAAATCGGGCTCCATAACCGAGCCAAGCGACCATGGGAACACATTCAACCCAAACCAGGACATTTTAAAGGAGGCCAAGCGACCATGGGAACACATCCAACCCAAACCGGGACATTTTAAAGGAGGCCAAGCGACCATAGGAACACATCCAACCCAAACCGGGACATTTTAAAGGAGGCCAAGCAACCATGGGAACACATCCAACCCAAACCGGGACATTTTAAAGGAGGCCAAGCGACCATAGGAACACATCCAACCCAAACCGGGACATTTTAAAGGAGGCCAAGCGACCATGGGAACACATCCAACCCAAACCGGGACATTTTAAAGGAGGCCAAGCGACCATAGGAACACATCCAACCCAAACCAGGACATTTTAAAGGAGGCCAAGCGACCATAGGAACACATCCAACCCAAACCGGGACATTTTAAAGGAGGCCAAGCGACCATGGGAACACATCCAACCCAAACCGGGACATTTTAAAGGAGGCCAAGTGACCATGGGAACACATCCAACCCAAACCAGGACATTTTAAAGGAGGCCAAGTGACCATGGGAACACATCCAACCCAAACCGGGACATTTTAAAGGAGGCCAAGCGACCATGGGAACACATCCAACCCAAACCGGGACATTTTAAAGGAGGCCAAGCGACCATGGGAACACATCCAACCCAAACCGGGACATTTTAAAGGAGGCCAAGCGACCATAGGAACACATCCAACCCAAACCGGGACATTTTAAAGGAGGCCAAGCGACCATAGGAACACATCCAACCCAAACCAGGACATTTTAAAGGAGGCCAAGCGACCATAGGAACACATCCAACCCAAACCGGGACATTTTAAAGGAGGCCAAGCGACCATGGGAACACATCCAACCCAAACCGGGACATTTTAAAGGAGGCCAAGCGACCATAGGAACACATCCAACCCAAACCAGGACATTTTAAAGGAGGCCAAGCAACCATAGGAACACATCCAACCCAAACCGGGACATTTTAAAGGAGGCCAAGCGACCATGGGAACACATCCAACCCAAACCGGGACATTTTAAAGGAGGCCAAGCGACCATAGGAACACATCCAACCCAAACCGGGACATTTTAAAGGAGGCCAAGCGACCATGGGAACACATCCAACCCAAACCAGGACATTTTAAAGGAGGCCAAGCGACCATAGGAACACATCCAACCCAAACCGGGACATTTTAAAGGAGGACTAAGTGCTAAGACATTAGATTTACTGCCTTCCAGGCAAGTTTGGAACAGAAATGTGTCCTTTCAGCATTTAAAGGGGCTTTGATGGATAAAAGGAAGGTTCTGAAATGTGTTGAATCCTCCACTTGGTTCCAAGAAGGTCACAATGAGAAGATTTACTCGTCTCCAAAGTTTTAAGTACTGTGAGGAGTTTAAAGGTGAATGTGGTGGAGAGTCTCTCTGTTTTGGTTGGGTTCGAGGGGTTTTAAGCTTTGGGTTTTGGTCGTCTTGGTAAAACTCATTTAAAATGTTTCATCTTTAACTTGCACACAGATGTGTTTGGTTGAAAATAAATGGAGATCCCACAGATTGAGTGAAGGACTGAACAAAATGAATAAATAACCTAATTTCTTCTTCCTTCTCTAACCGAAGTGAAACTTTCCTTTGCTGCAAACAGCTAATCTCACCGGTTCTGTTCAGAAACGCTTTGGAAAAACACGCTTCTGATGATCTTATTATACATATTTGTTGGTTTATCATCATCAGTAGTCATGCCATCATCATCCCAGAATACTCCCAGTCATTACCTGCCTTGTTTTCCAGCAGCCCACAGTTTCCTGCTGGAAAACACCACAAACAGGATGGTGAAGCTTGTCATTGTGTCTGTTCTGCTGAGAAATTATCCTCAAAAACTTCCATAGAAATCTTCAGCAGCTCATCATCAGACCTAAAGGGGGGGGAAGGTCTTTTATTTGTATTACAAGATATTTCTAAATAGATTCAGCCACTCAAACGGAGATTCTTGTAGATTTCCACAATGTTCTGAAATAACTGGATGAGTCAGATAATCCTGACATTGTGTTTATGTACTCTGGTGTCTTTGCAGCTCTACTCAGGCTGTTATCTGTCCTAATGGTGTTAAAACTTTCAAACAAGAGCTGAAGGACATGTTTCATTGCCTGGTTCTAGTTTTATCTCATTTAATTATCTGGTGAGCATGTAAATGAAGAGTTTGAGATGTATCCAACGGGCTCCAATGGGCGATGAAGAGGTCTTAGGTTGGACTTTAAGGGAATTAAAGAGTCTCCAGGCAGAAGGTTCTAAAAGCTTTCTAATGTTTTTAGGGGTTTTAATGTAGTAAATTAAAGATTTTAGGGGGACTTTGGACAAGGTTCTATAGGCTAAATGTTACTTTGATTTGGGGAAGAAGGAAACAGAAGCTGTTTGGGTACAACTAACAGACTTAATAGCTTTTTTAGGGCTTCTTGAAGCTTTCAAATAGAAACCGATGTGGTTTCACAAAGAATTTTAAGGATTTTCAGTGTAGTTTCGAGGGGCTCAGAGGCGTTTAAATGGGAAATAATGTAGTTTTCACTTCATCCTTTCACTGTTATTTCATTAAACTGCCCCCAACCCGCACAACACAGTCAGATGTGAGTGTAGAGGAAGCAGAGAAGACTCAGAGTTACACACCGAAGTTTCCTGCTTTAATCAGACGTCTGGGATTCACCCTTTTCGGCTCTGACATCATCACTGTGGGGAAAGTGTGTAAGCCCATGAGTGTGTGTGGGACTGTCGACATGCTTTTTGTAAAAACACTTCAGCTCATGCCTGAGCGAGCTCGCCGCTCTCTGAGTTGCCTTATAAAGGCTGTGCGCTGTGTATTATTTGCATTAACGTGTCTGCACTGGTGGCTTCTTTAAATAACTCCCCACCTTTGAGTCACGAACCTTTTGTACCGACAGCAGCGCAGTGATGTGCTTTGTTTTTAAAGCTGCCTCCGGGCCTGAAAAACCACATCCAGGATGCATTCAGAACAGCTGGGGAGAAAAAAGGCTTCAAGGGAGTGAGCGTCTTCAAAGCCACAGAACTTTATTTAAAGTTTCCAAAGGTACCGAACGTGTCAGACTGAATTATGGGACTGAAGAGATGCAGCAGAAGTGCAGAAGATTTCCGTCTCTCAGGCCGAATCTGCCTCTGACATGCTCTGTTGGCGCTGTGGTCAAATTTAAATCTCATGCTTGAAATTCATGCAAATTTTTCAAATTGAATACAGTCCACGGTGGGTTTGTTTGTTTGTGCTACTGTTTAAACTTTCTGTGCTTCCTTGACGCTTTCCTCAGTGGAAACTTGCCTGCTGGGGGTTGAGGTGAAAGACTGAGGAGTCAAACACACTTCTTCTGGCGATCAAACTGTCCTCACGTCTGTGTTTGTTTTGTTGGCAGAAGGTCCCTCGTCTGTCTTCCCCACTTTGCTCTGTGACAGCTTTCGTAAACTTGGTGTTTGTATGCGGACGCACGGCCGTGAACAAGTGATAAAAGCTGCTGAATGAACGCTAAACTGCTCCATCTAGTGGACACCAGGTGTAACGTCCACAGTGTGACCTCGAAGCACCTTTCCCCCTTTTTCCTTTCTTTCAAATCTGACTCAGTGTACAGTAAACACAACTACTGTGACTGTAAACAAGCAGTTTTCTTTTAATGCGTTTGTTCTGAGGAAAGCTGAATGAAAAAAGACTCGAATGCCAACAGATTTATGTTCACACACACTTTCTTATGCTCTTATATGATGTCAACACTGGTCCTCCAGGTGTGCGGGATGTGTGGCGTCTTTTCATGAATCAGACCTCATGTGAAGAGGAGGAGGAAGAGGGCAGCAGGGAGACAGTAACATTTCAGAGAGGGGGGGAGTAGAGAGGAAAGAAAACAGAGAGGTGAGGCCGAGAGGAGAGGGTGAGGAAAGCTGACCAGAGGAAGGGAGTAGAGGGAGGCAGAGGAAGGGTGTAGGACACAAGAAGAAAAATAAAAAGGAGTCCGTTCAGTTTGTCTGACAGTTTAAAACCAGACTCAGCAGCAGGGAAAGTTCTCCTGAAGGTTCTGAGAAAGCTGATCATTTCTTACAGGGTAACACAGTTTAGGGACATAAAAAAGGTCCAAAAAGGGGTGTTAGAGTTAAAAAAGAATGATTTGATATAGGCCTAAAGACTATTTAATGGTTTACTAAACAAGTTCTGATGTGTTGACTGGATTCTAAGGTGGATTCTAATGCACAGACTTCATGTTCAGGACCATCCTTTTCAGGTCAGAACCAGCTGGACCATGCGAAGGAATAAACTGGGGGTCTGGGGATAAACTAAATCAGTTCACTAGCTTCAAAAATGACCAGAAATGAGTTCCAAGTATTGTGGAATAACTTGGAGGAGCCTGAAAGTGACAGCCTGAGCTTTTAAGCTTGAGATTCTCTGGGTTCTCTCCGGGTACTTCGGCGTCCTCCCACCATCCAAAGACATGCACATCAGGTTAACTGGTGGCTCTAAGCTGACCCTGGGAGTGAGTGTGAGTGTGCATGTGATGAACTGGCTACCTATCCAGGTGGACCCCGCCCTCCCACCCAATCACAGCTGGTATAGACTCCAGGTAGCCCTGAACTGGATTAAGCAGGTATAGGAAATGGATTTGGTGTCTAAATGTATAGGAAATGGATGGATGGAATTCCCTCTATCCAGCGAATGTGTTGGGGGGCCGGGAAGCTTACAGCCAAGCAAGATCAATCTCCAGACTCCAGGGTTGTGAAGACTACGGATGATTTATTGGGAGGGATGACAAGACCACAGGCAAAAAAGTAATTAATGAACCCTTAAACCTCAGCGGTAGTTTGGAGTTACCCCAAGTCTGTCCTGGTCTTGCTGTCTAGGGATAGATCAATGTAGAATTACGCTGATCCTCAGAGGGTCGGTATGAATCCCTCCAGGTCGAGATCTATCAGGTGAGATTAATCTCAAGGTCGCCAACTCTCCAGATTTGAAGGGATTCTAAGAGTCTCAGAAGGTTTTAACTTTTCAGAAGGAAAAGAGTTAAAGGCATTTACAGATATGTGGGGATTTTAGGAGTTTTCCAGAAATAGACAATGAATGAGTTCCAGGAACAATGAATTTGAGAAGGTTAAACAGGGTTTAAATGGCTCTATTGTATGTAAGGGTTAGGGTTAGGCCTGAACTTTTTCATGTTTTGAGTAATTAATCAGTTTTTAAACGGGTTCCCAAGTGGTACAAATCAAGTTCTAATAAAATCTAACATTTTTCAGGGAGGTCATTTAAACGGGTGTCAGCATGTTCCCATTTAGGATTTTAGGGTTTTTCATGGGTTGCAAGAACCCATTTTAGGATTCTAGGAGATTCAAATGAGGAATTAGGACTTTCTCTAAATATTAATAAGTCTTTTAAAGGAAGGCAAAGAACTTTATTGCATTTAGTTGGTTCTGTTAACAGTACTAATTAGACATAAGGCCTAAGTGTTATCTCCATTTTAAAGTGATGTAATGGTTTCTAAGATGGTTTTAAAACATTTGAAATGGTTATTGTGGGCTATATATGGTGAAAACGGGGGTTAAAAGTGCATCTCTGTAGGATAACAGGAGCATCTGAAGGGTGATGATAAGGTTTTCAGATGTTTTTGAGGGTTCTGTGAGTTCCAGCTCTGTGTAACATACACAGGAGGGGAATTCTCCACCACATTTCTTAATAAATGTGTGTGTGGCATGCACATGATGTCTCAGTTTGTGTAGGCAGTGTCCTTCTAGCTCTACTGATGTGGTTATCCTGAGAGTGACACAAACTCACCAATCAGAGAAGAGGAAGGTAGTGATGTCGCCCCACGGGGTAAGTTCAACGATCACCATGCTGTCAAAATGGAAACTTTTAAGAAACAGGAAGCTGGATGCAAACTGGTCAACTTCCATTGGCACCTGGTGCAGATTGGCATAAAACCTGTAAAAATGGTAAAGTAACTTGTTGTGTTAACTGCGTTTATTGGTTTAATGAAGTAATCTCTGAGGAGCCAAGAAAGGCTTCATGGTTTTCTTGTTACCGCTTCATGTGGTTCTGCTGCAGCTCGACTGAGTTTGATGTTAGCGTGCACGCTTCGTGCACAGAAACTGTACAGATGCAGGGACGGCTGGTATAACTAACAGGGCTCAGCCCTCCCTACATTGTTCAATAAAAATTAGAATATAATATATAAATAAATCAATAAAAACTTTAAACAAATTGTTTTTTAATTTTTTATCAGAGGCGGAGCAAAATCTGAACTGAAACCCATGAAATCGGTGAAAACGGGCTAATTATCTACAGCCCAAGCGAAGCAGCTCGGTTACACTTGACTTTTCTTCAGCATTTGAGTGACAGGCTGAAAGTCCCGCCCCCTCCATTTGTGGCTCATTTGGGCTAAATCTGTACAGCCCAAAGCCAGCAGATTTGGGCCAATCACAGACGACTCTACTTGATTGCGTGTGTTGGACGAAACTTTGACAATGGCAGGCATCGGCTTTAATGAAGTGGATTATTTACTTTCAAATCCGTTTTCTTCAATGTCCTCAGGTGAAAAAAGTAGGGGCACATCATCCAAAGGATATCCAAATTACACAGAAAGAAAAGCGCCAGAATCGTAGCTTTTGTGTAGCTTGGTTTGAGAGAAAGGACTGGCTAACGGCTAACGTTAGAAAGGCTAACGGCTAACAGCTAACGGCTAGCGTTAGAAAGGACTGGCTAAAGGCTAACGGCCTCTTGAAGCTTCTCTTCAAATAAGGTAGACCCCCCCCATTCATGTCACACAGATGGCACATTTTGTGGAGTATTTCTTTTTAAGGCTCTCTTAACGTCTTTCTGGAGTGTTTTTCTGGAGTTACTCTTTTAGTTTTGTGCTGATGTTTGGATTATTGTGTTCCAAAGCTAACTGCAATAGGCTATAAGTCTGGGTTGACCTTTTTTAAAAACCTTTTATGGTGTGAAAGTATTTGTATTTCCAGAGAGATGGTAGATGGTATATTTTCCATCAGTGCATTCTTCTAAACAGTGTTTTGGTGGTTTGTTGAAAAGGCCCGTGTTGTTGTGATAGTTTAAACTTTCTAACAGGACACCTTTTATGTTGAAATACAACTACTTGGCTTTTATAATACATTAGTCGACACATTCAATGTCACCACAAGCCGTCACTGCAGATGACTTCTGTAAAGCCTCCAGCTGATCCAAAAGGTCCGATGAGATCTAAGGATCATCAGATGCATCACTTCCGCCTGATCAGTTGCAGGCGTTGGCTGATTGATGGTCCAGTCTAAACCCTGAACAGTCCTTTGAAGGTTTGTGTCAAAGATCCTCAGAAGCTGTAAGATTGTCTGTGGTCCTCATAAGAATAATTGGACAAGAACACAGGCATACAAACAAAGCACTTTCTTTTCCCATCTTTTGATCCTTCGTGTGTGTTTTTAAGCCCAAAGTCAGACCTCTGATACTTCAAAGGGTCTGAGGTGGTTCAGGAAAGCATGACACATCAGAGGCATGTGACTCTGCTGGTGGAAGAAGTTGTAAATTAGGACCCCAACACTCTCGCTGCAGAAACGCTGAGTCACCGAGACGTTCTGTGTTTCTCTGAATTCCCTGTGGTTCCTGGCATCGTCACTGTGTCAGACTCAGAGTATTTGGCATCGAACCGACGTGTGAGAGTGATGGTGGGTGTTTAAATGGTAACATCGGTGGGTTTACTTTCTGGATCTTCCACCACTGGAGCTTCACAATAGATTTCATCATCTACCTCAGCGTATGGAGCTGTTCCAAACAGCAGCTCACAAAGTGGTCAAAGCTCGACTGATCTGGTGGATGGAAAGTAAGAGGATGACTACCTGTTCTGGGTTAAACCCGTGTTTAAACCCACTGAACCGGCTGCTTACTTCGCTGGTTATTGTATTTCTGAGGCTGGGAAACATCCAGCTGTGACCAGGAAGTCTGCAGATGTTTGCATCTTTACAGTCAAATCATACACGATGGATCTAACCCAGGGGTCGGGAACCTATGGCTCGCCAGCCAGGTGTGGCTCTTTTGATGACTGCATCTGGCTCGCAGATAAAACTAAATATTCTCACTTGTTTTAATCCATCCATCGATTTTTCATGTCCTGTTCAGGGCTGCAGGAGCATTATTTTAATTGGATGATACTGGACTACGTTGGCAGCGTAAAACAGGTAAACGCCCCCTTTTGAATCAGTCTGCTCGGTCATTAGCTCAAAGCTAACCCTTCGACGAAGAAGATGGCGAAAAGAAAAAAAGATGACGAGTATCGTATATTTCAGGCCGAATGGACTGAAGAATTCGCCTTTGTGGAGAGAGCAAATTCTGCGGTGTGTCTAATTTGCAAAGACAAAATTACATCGATGAAACGGTCGAATGTAAAGCGGCACTTCGATACGCGCCATGCTACCTTTGCATCAAAATACCCGGCAGGAGACAGCAGAAAGAAAGCGTGCCAAGAGCTACTGAGCAGGGTACAAGCTAGAGCTACTGAGCAGGGTACAAGCTAGAGCTACTGAGCAGGGTACAAGCTAGAGCTACTGAGCAGGGTACAAGCTAGAGCAACTGAGCAGGGTACAAGCTAGAGCTACTGAGCAGGGTACAAGCTAGAGCTACTGAGCAGGGTACAAGCTAGAGCTACTGAGCAGGGTACAAGCTAGAGCTACTGAGCAGGGTACAAGCTAGAGCTACTGAGCAGGGTACAAGCTAGAGCTACTGAGCAGGGTACAAGCAAGAGCTACTGAGCAGGGTACAAGCTAGAGCTACTGAGCAGGGTACAAGCTAGAGCTACTGAGCAGGGTACAAGCAAGAGCTACTGAGCAGGGTACAAGCTAGAGCTACTGAGCAGGGTACAAGCTAGAGCTACTGAGCAGGGTACAAGCGAACCAGCAGCAACCCGGCAAGGTGGCTATAATTCTGCTAGCTTTGCTGGATCTTTAGCAATAGTGAGGAACAGAAAACCATTCACAGATGGCGAGTATGCTAATAAATAATATGCTAATATAATATGCTAATATATACTAATATAATATGCTAATAAATTCAGAGGCTTATTATACTGACATTTAGTTGAATTCACTTTTAAAATATATTATATGGCTCTCATTGAAATAGATTTCCAAATTTTTTGCTTTCATGGCTCTCTTAGTCAAAAAGGTTCCCGACCCCTGCTCTAACCTAAAGGGCTGCACACGGGTAGACTTCAGACAGTTAGTGTGACCACACCAGCCTCTCTCAGTTGTTTCCCAAGTACAGTTCAGTTAAGCTATGGTTACAGCTCCACCCAGCCATTTAACTCAACCACCGTCCCTGTCCGAGTATACAAGCTCTGCACAGAAATAGATTTAATGACAGAAGTGTGTCCAGCTGACTCAACAGGTGGAGTTATGCTCCCTTTGCTGGTTACTTTGGGCTTTTTCCAGCTGTGCCACAGACCGAAACGATTCATTAACAGTTTAACTGGCAGAAAACTGGTTGAGCAGCTTTATACTTTTGCTATAAATGTTTAATTTATTTAGTTTCTCAAAGAAGTGAGGAACACGCTCTCTGCAGGAGTTGTTCTGAGTCCATTCCTGCTGAATCCCAGATTCCAGCTGCTCAGCAGTCCCTGGTTGTCTGGTTCTCCTCTTCATGATGCTCCAACATCTGCAGCAGGAGACAGATGTGGACTGCAGGCAGGCAGCCGAGCTCACACACTCTGTGTGTCTGAAGCTGCTGGAAGTCCTGCAGAATGAGGTCTGGCATCGTCCTGCTGAAATAACCACGGACCTCCCGGGAAAAGACGGCACCTTGATGGCAGCATCTGTCTCTGCAGAACTCCAACATCCAGCTGTGCATCAGTGGTACCTTCACCCAGATGAAGCCCTCCATGCCCTGGACTCTGCTGCAGCCCCAGACCATCACAGACGCTGCTTTAAACCTTCCTCTGAGAACAGCTGGATGCTCTTTCTCAGCAGTTTTTCCCAGAAGCAGCTGAAACGTGGACTCATCTGCCCACAGAACACGTGTCCACTGTCTTTCTGTCCCTCTGAGATGAGCTGGAGTCCAGAGAACTGGGCCGTGGTTCTGCTCAGAGCTGATATATGGCTTCCTCCTGGTGTGATGCAGCTTCAGCTCACATTTCTGGATGCAGCCGTGGACTGTGTTGAGTGGAAATGCTTTTCCCAGCTCCTCCTGAGCCCATGTGGCTGTATGGATCATGGTGGCCTGACGGTTTCTCCTGCAGTGCTGCCTGAGGGCTCCGAGCTCATCCAACAGGGCTTTCTGTCCTTGGCCTTTCCACACTGAGACTTCCCCAGACTCCCTGAATCTGTTCCCAATATCCTGCTCTGTAGATGCTGAAAGACCAAAGTTCTTTCCAGTCTGACTCTGAGGAATATTTCCTGAACTTATTGATGATTCTCTGATGGAGTTTGGCCCAAAGCGGTGAGCCACGACCCATCCTTGTTGGAGAGGCTGAACCTTTGGTGGAAGCTGCTTTTATACCCAATCCTGACACCCTCACCTGTCAGCAGGTAACCTGCTGCTTGGAGAAGCTCCAGAAGCTGTTGCTGCAGATTCTACAAACTTTATGTCTTTCTTTGGCTCCAGAACAGCTTCAGGTTCTACTTTTGGTTCTGTTGGTCAGTGAAGAGGCTGGAAATATATTTTAGGGTTCTTGTTTGTTACATAAAGGTTCAAACTAATGAAGAAGTTACTGATTCAGCTTTTTGTTGCATGTTTGCAGGCTTTCTGAACGTTTAACAGCAGATGAAACCAGGCTGAGTAAAACTCACATAATAAAGCTAAAGGATAAGAGAAGCTGTGAGGAACACCTGATAATAAGTTGTTTGTTCATCCCTGTGGTGAGAAAAGCAGCTTCGAGTCGTGTTTAAAGTGAATTTTACGTCAAGTTTTGACCCACAAACTAGACTTTTACTAAATTTGATGCTGCGTCGGACTCTGATTTGTTTCTAAATACAATTAAATTAGTCAGAAAAACACTAAAAATCATTTTACAGATTTAATTTCATAGGATTACCGACCTTTCTGGAAAAAACTGCTGATCTGTACTGACCACATGGGACACAAGCACCTTCCTCAGGTGAGGAAATATATTTTAGGATTCTTGTTTGTTACGTAAAGGTTCAAACTAATGAAGAAGTTACTGATTCAGGTTTTTGTTGCATGTTTGCAGGCTTTCTGAACGTTTAACAGCAGATGAAACAAAGGGATTCGAGCCCATCTGGATGGACCCCTGAAGATCTCCCATTAATCTGCCTGAAAAAAACAGGCAACAATAGAGAGCAGCTGTCACTAAACTCAGGTAATATTCAGGTATAATTCAAAGATAATCTACAGTCTGGTTCAGAAGAAAGATTTAACTTGTGATTAATGCAGATGAGACACAGAAATCTGTCATTGTTTCTACTATATGAGGCAACCTGCAGCTGCGAGTTGAGCCTTTTAAGGGCATAAAATGCCGAAAACATATAAAACTGCTTCAGATTTTTTTATCCAAGCATCTCTGTTTATATAAGGATCGTCTCCCCGGGTTCTCAGAGATTTATATCTTACTATAGCATTCAACATGAAGATTGGTGACTAACTGGATGTGAACATAAGCCACAAAAACTCCTCCATTTCAGTGAATCGGGCCATTTTTCTCCAGCCCAGAAGTAATTCTGCATCAGACACTTTGACTCCTGCTGTCAGCTCAGCTCCACTTAAGTGCAGTGAAACAGCAAATCTGAGTATAAACAGCAGATTACAGCCCAAACACAGCAGACTGGATGTGAACCGGAGTATAAACAAATAAAAGGAGGCTTCATCTGCATGTTGCAGTGCAGACGGTGGACATTAGCCGCTCCTCGGAGTGTTTAAAGCTCCTCGGACATTAATAACAATGTAAACAGACGTCAGCGTGGGCGAGAGCTTTGGGTTATGACACCGTTCCAGTCATCTCTGATGACATTTACTCGAAACTGCTTCCAAACAGCTTATTTGGATTTTAAGTGGAGCTGCAGCTGATGCTTCGTGAACAATGTGTTTCCGTCACAGTTTGGGAACATTTGACCACCGGATTCAGAGGTTTTCAGGAGAAAAACAGCGACCAGACATGCATGGCTGGTTGTTTTATACTGGAGACGCCTCCCACTGGGATTAGGCTCCAGATTGGTTTCTGGGACCTGAAACGTTGGTGAGGAGGCTTCAGTTATCAGGCCCCTAAAAGCAGAATGGGAGGCAGAGCCTTCAGTTATCAGGCCCCTAAAAGCAGAATGGGAGGCAGAGCCTTCAGTTATCAGGCCCCTAAAAGCAGAATGGGAGGCAGAGCCTTCAGTTATCAGGCCCCTAAAAGCAGAATGGGAGGCAGAGCCTTCAGTTATCAGGCCCCTAAAAGCAGAATGGGAGGCAGAGCCTTCAGTTATCAGGCCCCTAAAAGCAGAATGGGAGGCAGAGCCTTCAGTTATCAGGCCCCTAAAAGCAGAATGGGAGGCAGAGCCTTCAGTTATCAGGCCCCTAAAAGCAGAATGGGAGGCAGAGCCTTCAGTTATCAGGCCCCTAAAAGCAGAATGGGAGGCAGAGCCTTCAGTTATCAGGCCCCTAAAAGCAGAATGGGAGGCAGAGCCTTCAGTTATCAGGCCCCTAAAAGCAGAATGGGAGGCAGAGCCTTCAGTTATCAGGCCCCTAAAAGCAGAATGGGAGGCAGAGCCTTCAGTTATCAGGCCCCTAAAAGCAGAATGGGAGGCAGAGCCTTCAGTTATCAGGCCCCTAAAAGCAGAATGGGAGGCAGAGCCTTCAGTTATCAGGCCCCTAAAAGCAGAATGGGAGGCAGAGCCTTCAGTTATCAGGCCCCTAAAAGCAGAATGGGAGGCAGAGCCTTCAGTTATCAGGCCCCTAAAAGCAGAATGGGAGGCAGAGCCTTCAGTTATCAGGCCCCTAAAAGCAGAATGGGAGGCAGAGCCTTCAGTTATCAGGCCCCTCTCTGTGGAACCAGCTGCCAGTTTGGCTTCAGGAAGCAGACACCCTCTCTACCTTTAAGATCAGGCTGAAACTTTCCTTTCTGATGAAGCTTATAGTTAGGGATGGCTCAGGTGAGCCTGAAACATCCCATAGTTCTGCTGCTATAGGCCCAGCCTGCTGGGGGAGCTCCCATGATGCACCTTTCCCCTCTTTGCTCTCTTTTTCCTCCTGTTTAATTTCTCAAATGATTTTATGTCCATGTGACATTATTGCGGTTATTAACTTGTGTTTCCCTGTTCCAGCAGGTATCCTTTGAATGGTGTTATGGTGTTTTTCCCCCTCTTTTCCCTCTTTTCTGTCTTCTCAAACCCCAGCTGGTCGAGGCGGATGGACACCCTTCCTGGTTCTGGTTCTGCCAGAGGTTTCTTCCTGGTTCTGCCAGAGGTTTCTTCCTGAGTCTGGTTCTGCCAGAGGTTTCTTCCTGGTTCTGGTTCTGCCAGAGGTTTCTTCCTGGTTCTGCCAGAGGTTTCTTCCTGAGTCTGGTTCTGCCAGAGGTTTCTTCCTGGTTCTGGTTCTGCCAGAGGTTTCTTCCTGAGTCTGGTTCTGCCAGAGGTTTCTTCCTGGTTCTGCCAGAGGTTTCTTCCTGGTTCTGCCAGAGGTTTCTTCCTGGTTCTGGTTCTGCCAGAGATTTCTTCCTGAGTCTGGTTCTACCAGAGGTTTCTTCCTGGTTCTGCCAGAGGTTTCTTCCTGGTTCTGGTTCTGCCAGAGGTTTCTTCCTGGTTCTGGTTCTGCCAGAGGTTTCTTCCTGTTAAAGGGAGTCGTTCCTTTCCACAGTCCCTCAGGCTCAGGACGGGAGATTGGACTGAAGACAGGTTTCGGTCCAATCTGTTGGTTTCCTTAGCTCGGATATTATTTTTGAATTGGCTCCATATGAATTAATTGGATTATGATTACAATGAATTGAATTCCAATTGGCTTGAATTGGACTTTATTACTTAAGTGCCTTGAGATGATATTTGTTGTTATCTGGCGCTTTATAAATAAAACTGAATTGAATTGAATTGAATTGAATCTCAAGCTGCCGGTGATGAGCCTCATCAGACAGTTTAGTTGCTCCCAGCTGGTGCCTCATCAATAGATGATGAAATGTGCTCAGACTGAACCTCAGAGGGTGACTTTCAGATGGATTTAACTGAATAACACTTTATGAATCCCCACATCTGACATGATTTAGCAGTTATTAGACAGAGGAATGCCCTCCTCCACCTTTCTTTGCTGCAGCAGAGCTGAGGAAGCCTCTGGCTGAACACACCTGGATCACAGCTGTGCAGAGGGGGCAGTTGTCCATCTTATTGAGCAGCTTTTGCTTTGTCTCGTCAGCTTATTGACGATTCTCTGATGGACTCCAGAGCCAGCCGTGACCTTCTTTGAGTCTCTAATATAGGCATTATAGGCACCTGCCTATATTAAACAGGCCTGACGGCTCTGGCCGGTTCCGGTTGGTCCTTCAGGCCCGTGGGTTGTGGGCTGGACCTGCAGATGCCATCAGGTCGGTATCTGAGTTCTTTTCTGTGTCTCAGAGGCCTCCCTGAGCAGCTTTTGTGGGGCCCACTGATGTCCTGCTGGAAGAAGCTGCTGCTGTAAGGAGTCTTATTACCACACAGGGTTTTAAAAGCTTGTTTTTGACCTTTCATCCTCACCCTGTCGCGGGATGACGATGGAACTTTTGGTCAATGAATCAAGCCGGGCTGAAGTCTAACCCAAAGCATGACGAGTTGCTTGTCATAACTGAGCATTTATGGTGATGAAACTCATCCAAACAGGGATTGAAAATAACTTAAGTTCATAAATAAAGCGGTGGTCTCGGAGTAGGGCTGCAGAGATTTTTCAGGGTGGTCAACTGATTATCTTCTAAGAGTTTTTCAAAAAGAATAACAGGCAAATCAGCCAGGAAGCAGCGCAGCTGTTTATATAAGCTACGGTTTCTTTTTAAAACGTCTCGTCGGGACGGATCATTTAGAGCGAATGGGTTACTGTTGTCAGAATCAGCCTGTAGCTGGCAGAGGTAAAGAAGACAGAAACTGTGGTTTCCACGCATGAAGTGGATTATCTGCTACTGCACAAGTCTAAAAGCCTTTTTATGGAAAAACTGAACCTTTAAAACCAAACCTCTGCAATAATAATCACTAGAGTGGTTCTCAGTCAGCACGAATAAAGATGAAATCAGCAGAAAATGTGATCTGCTTTTTCCAAATGCCACTGAATCTGTCTCAGAAAGCCAGCAGAGCACCTTTATCTGTCTCCAAGAGTTTCTTTTTATTCGCTGCTTCAGAAACCAGTTGATCTGATTGGCTTACCCTGCAACAGCCACAGAGATGCACCAGGTGACCAAGAAAGTCCCAGCAAAGAGATGTAGAGCTGCTACGGATTCATTTCAAGGTGAAAAAACACCAGGATTACAGATAATAAGCAGAGAGACACAAAAAATGACATAAAATGACCAAAAAGGGGAAAAAATGACCAAAAAGGAGAGAAAAAATTACACAAAATGACCAAAAAGGGGAAAAAAATGACCAAAAAGGGAAAAAAATTACACAAAATGACCAAAAAGGGAAAAAAATTACACAAAATGACCAAAAAGGGAAAACAATGACACAAAATGACCAAAAAGGGAAACAAAATGACACAAAATGACCAAAAAGGGAAACAAAATGACACAAAATGACCAAAAAGGGAAACAAAATGACACAAAATGACCAAAAAGGGAAACAAAATGACACAAAATGACCAAAAAGGGAAACAAAATGACACAAAATGACCAAAAAGGGAAACAAAATGACACAAAATGACCAAAAAGGGGAAAAAATGACCAAAAAGGGAAATAAATGACACAAAATGACCAAAAAGGGAAAAAAATGACCAAAAAGGGGAAACAAATGACACAAAATGACCACATCATCTTCATATCTTTCTCAGGGTTTCTATTCATTAATATTTTCAAGCCTAAGTTGATCTGATTGGCTTACCCTGCAACAACCACAGAGATGAAAAATGACCAAAGGGATGCAAGAAAGTCACAGCAAAGAGATGTAGAACTGCTACGGATTAATTTCAAGGCAAAAAAACACCAGGATTACAGATAATAAGCAGAGAAAGACACAAAAAATGACACACAATTACCAAAAAGGGGAAAAAATGACATAAAATGACCAAAAAAGGGAAGAAAATTACCAAAAAGGGGGAAAATGACATAAAATGACCAAAAAGGAAAAAAATTACCAAAAAGGGGAAAAAATGACTAAAAAGGGGAAAAAATGACCAAAAAGGGGAAAAAAATGACACAAAATGACCAAAAAGGGGGAAAAAATGACCAAAAAGGGAGAAAAAATGACCAAAAAGGGAAAAAAATGACTAAAAAGGGGAAAAAATGACCAAAAAGGGGAAAAGAATGACACAAAATGACCAAAAAGGGGGAAAAAATGACCAAAAAGGGAGAAAAAATGACCAAAAAGGGAAAAAAATTACACAAAATGACCACATCATCTTCATTTCTTTCTCAGGGTTTCTATTCATTAATATTTTCAAGCCTGAGTTGCACTGATTGGACTCTGATGTCACACAGAACCAGAAGAGAGCAGCTTATGTTTATGTTTATGCATTTAGCTTTTATCCAAAGCAGCTTACAGGTAGGCAGGTAGGGTAAGGGGGGCCTAAGGGGGCAGGTAGGGTAAAGGGGGCAGGTAGGGTAAAGGGGGCCTAAGGGGGCAGGTAGGGTAAGGGGGGCCTAAGGGGGCAGGTAGGGTAAAGGGGGGCCTAAGGGGGCAGGTAGGGTAAAGGGGGGCCTAAGGGGGCAGGTAGGGTAAGGGGTGCCTAAGGGGGCAGGTAGGGTAAAGGGGGGCCTAAGGGGGCAGGTAGGGTAAAGGGGGGCCTAAGGGGGCAGGTAGGGTAAAGGGGGCAGGTAGGGTAAAGGGGGGCCTAAGGGGGCAGGTAGGGTAAAGGGGGCAGGTAGGGTAAAGGGGGCAGGTAGGGTAAGGGGTGCCTAAGGGGGCAGGTAGGGTAAAGGGGGGCCTAAGGGGGCAGGTAGGGTAAAGGGGGGCCTAAGGGGGCAGGTAGGGTAAAGGGGGCAGGTAGGGTAAGGGGGCCTAAGGGGGCAGGTAGGGTAAAGGGGGGCCTAAGGGGGGCCTAAGGGGGCAGGTAGGGTAAAGGGGGGCCTAAGGGGGCAGGTAGGGTAAGGGGGCCTAAGGGGGCAGGTAGGGTAAGGGGTGCCTAAGGGGGCAGGTAGGGTAAAGGGGGGCCTAAGGGGGCAGGTAGGGTAAAGGGGGCCTAAGGGGGCAGGTAGGGTAAAGGGGGGCCTAAGGGGGCAGGTAGGGTAAAGGGGGCAGGTAGGGTAAAGGGGGCAGGTAGGGTAAGGGGGCCTAAGGGGGCAGGTAGGGTAAAGGGGGGCCTAAGGGGGCAGGTAGGGTAAGGGGGCTCACCTAAGGACCCTACTGGAGGTAATACCTTTTGAACCCACAGGAAAGGTGCCAATCTTACCGCTCCACACTATCCCGTCCCAGCTTAGATTCTCACACCTCGGACTTCCTGTTCTTCCCTTTCAGCCATCATTTATATCATCTTTGGGCACGAGTCATGGAGCCGGAGCTTTTTACTGAGTCAGCAGCGATTCAGTCAAAGGTCAAAGGTCCTGGGTTTCCCCCCTCGGTGCTTTGGAGGAACGAGTTCCACCGTGACTCTGCAGGATTTGCACACGCTAACTGAGCCTCTCATCAGAGCCGGAGCAGGAGCCGCTAAAGCTGAGAAACCAGCTGACCACAACATGACTTCAGGCCAAACCGCCGGATGCGATGCGTCCAAACATGACACGGAGCGGGGGGGGGGTGAGAAACAGCGAGGGTGGAGATGGAGACGAACTGGTTCGGAAACCAGGAGGAGGATGATGTGGTTTCACAGCTGCTCCTTTCTCTGAGTGGAGAAACAGGGAAACGTCACAGGTTCGATGCCCTCAAACTGCCATTTAAGAACAATTTCAGGTTAATCAGGTTCTTCTGCCTGAGTTTGTACCTAAAAAACACCTTGTTGCTGGAGCTAATCCATACTGTGGCCATGTGTGGCTGAAATTACTGCAGAAGAGCAACCAGGGAAGTCTTCTCAGTGTCCAGTGATCAGAACCGACTGAGTTTACATCAAATCTGAGATCTGGAAATGGTCTGATCTCAGATCTCAGCAACAGCACACAAAATAAAGACTGAAGAGCTGTTACACCACAACTCAGGGAGGTCAAAGGTCATTTCAGCATCTGCTGTCTGAGTTATTGATAAAGATTTACCAACTTATAGTGATTCCATTTTATGCTAATCAATGCTAATCAATGCTAATCAATGCCCCATTTACAGAAATGACTTGTTTTTAAAACAGAAAATGGATATCAGATTGAATCCGACTGCTTCTGTTTAACGGTTAAAGGTGCGAAGTTTGGACCCAAAGGTGGACCAACAGGAGGCAGAACTGGAGTTAACCAGAAGTTTTTATTTTATTTGGCAGGAAAATACCTCAAATGAACCAAATCTATAATCAGAAGAAGACTGAAAACCGAGGATGGAATCAACAACAAAGGAAAACACAGAAAGATGTGGTCTGAGCTTCTGTGTCAGAGTCTAAAAACCCTAAATAAGATGTTTTTGGGTGGACAAAGACAGAAAGAGAGCGTGTCGGGGGCAGATTTCCTTCCTTTTCAGGTGTGTTTGGTTGGTTTTGCAGCGCCACAGGAGTGAGATTCGTGTATTTTACGGTCCGGCTGAGCTTTGGCTGTATTTCAGAAGCTTTTCTGTGTCGCTGCTGAAGTTTTCTGAGTTACACCACAACTCAGGGAGGTCAAAGGTCATTTCAGCACCTGCTGTCTGAGTTATTGATAAAGATTTACCAACTTAAAGTGATTCCATTTCATGCTAATCAATGCTAATCAATGCTAATCAATGCCCCATTTACAGAAATGACTTGTTTTTAAAACAGAAAATGGATATTGGATTGAATCCGACTGCTTCTGTTCAACGGTTAAAGCTGCGAAGTTTGGACCCAAAGGTGGACCAACAGGAGGCAGAACTGGAGTTAACCAGAAGTTTTTATTTTATTTGGCAGGAAACTAAAAAAATACCTCAAATGAACCAAATCTATAATCAGAAGAAGACTGAAAACCGAGGATGGAATCAACAACAAAGGAAAACATCCGGGAATAACTACAGGAGGAGTAACAGGAAACTGACTTTCAAAATAAAAGAGAAACTAGAGAAAGTCCCTAACAGAACACAGACAGAACTCTGGTGAGGAAACAGAGAATAAACTGGAAACCGAGCTAAGATCAGGACTGAGAAAATAACTCAAAACAGAACTGAAACAGAGAAAAAACTACCGAAGGCAAAGGAAGAACAGACAAAGAATAAATCCTGATTCCAACCCAGAACTCCCAGATTAAAGAAAACACAGAAAGATGTGGTCTGAGCTTCTGTGTCAGAGTCTAAAAACCCTAAATAAGATGTTTTTGGGTGGACAAAGACAGAAAAAGAGCGTGTCGGGGGCAGATTTCCTTCCTTTTCAGGTGTGTTTGGTTGGTTTTGCAGCGCCACAGGAGTGAGATTCGTGTATTTTACGGTCCGGCTGAGCTTTGGCTGTATTTCAGAAGCTTTTCTGTGTCGCTGCTGAAGTTTTCTGAGTTACACCACAACTCAGGGAGGTCAAAGGTCATTTCAGCACCTGCTGTCTGAGTTATTGATAAAGATTTACCAACTTAAAGTGATTCCATTTTATGCTAATCAATGCTAATCAATGCTAATCAATGCCCCATTTACAGAAATGACTTGTTTTTAAAACAGAAAATGGATATCGGATTGAATCCGACTGCTTCTGTTCAACGGTTAAAGCTGCGAAGTTTGGACCCAAAGGTGGACCAACAGGAGGCAGAACTGGAGTTAACCAGAAGTTTTTATTTTATTTGGCAGGAAAATACCTCAAATGAACCAAATCTATAATCAGAAGAAGACTGGAAACCGAGGATGGAATCAACAACAAAGGAAAACACAGAAAGATGTGGTCTGAGCTTCTGTGTCAGAGTCTAAAAACCCTAAATAAGATGTTTTTGGGTGGACAAAGACAGAAAAAGAGCGTGTCGGGGGC
The DNA here is from genome assembly GCF_036924035.1 of Leuresthes tenuis. Classification (NCBI taxonomy): domain Eukaryota; kingdom Metazoa; phylum Chordata; class Actinopteri; order Atheriniformes; family Atherinopsidae; genus Leuresthes; species Leuresthes tenuis. Next base: position 183,770 of record NW_027325378.1, on the reverse strand, counting down.
AGATTTCCTTCCTTTTCAGGTGTGTTTGGTTGGTTTTGCAGCGCCACAGGAGTGAGATTCGTGTATTTTACGGTCCGGCTGAGCTTTGGCTGTATTGGAGAAGCTTTTCTGTGTCGCTGCTGAAGTTTTCTGGGAAACTGTCTCCCAGGAGAAGGGATGAAACAGTAAAGAGATGTGACGCACAGCAGGTTTCCTGCTGCTCCACTGCACACTGAGCGGTGACTCACTGCAGGTACACCTGTCTCTGTGATGTCAGCCCTTCCATCTTCACCTGTCATCCCCCTCACATCTGCTGTTTCTGCTCATTTGTCCACCTCTGCGTCCTTATTATCCCGTTTCCCCCGTGAGGCTCTTTGCTTCCCTCCTCTCGTCTTTTCTGTCGAATATCCTCATCTTTTCCTCGTCATTATCTCTGTTTGCTTTGCTCCTGACATTCTCACCAACCTCTCTCTCCATCTTTGCCTCATTAACTCACTTCTTGCTCTTTCTTTTCACCTCTTCTCCATGCGGCACGACGACAGCAGCTTCTTGGAAGCTCGGTGGCATTTGAAGCTCTTTCTTTCGTCTGGGTTTTTTACTCTTTAACTCACTTTGTGCATCATCGCTCCCCAGAGTGTTCGTTTGTGTGTGCGTGTCGACTCTTCTCTCTCTGAAGAGCTTTGAGTGCTTTATATAACCCCGTCACATACTGCTGCACGCTGCCAGCGATCTGATTGCACCACACACACACAGACGAACTTGTTTTTCTGCCTTTGTAGTGATTCAACATTGGCATAACACAGCTCTGACCCTAAAACCTTTACACTTGAAATCCCTCTGAAGAGACAACACTGCTGTCCCCACTTTCATTGGAAGTCCCCATAAGTGTGCGTAAGGTCAGGCTCTTTGTCCCCATTATGTGGCACAAACAAGTACAAACACACACACACACTTGTTTTTGCATCTGTGTGAGGACCCCGTCAGATATGATGTGCTCCAGGGACCTGAAACAAACTTATCTGAATCAGAAAGAAAGTCTGAACCAAAGTGAGTCCTCATACTGAGACGGAAAGCCACAGATCCAAGGTTTTTAGCTGGTTTCTGACTGGTTTAGACCTCATACTGAGACGGAAAGCCACAGATCCAAGGTTTTTAGCTGGTTTCTGACTGGTTTAGACCTCATACTGAGACGGAAAGCCACAGATCCAAGGTTTTTAGCTGGTTTCTGACTGGTTTAGACCTCATACTGAGACGGAAAGCCACAGATCCAAGGTTTTTAGCTGGTTTCTGACTGGTTTAGACCTCATACTGAGACGGAAAGCCACAGATCCAAGGTTTTTAGCTGGTTTCTGACTGGTTTAGACCTCATACTGAGATGGAAAGCCACAGATCCAAGGTTTTTTAGCTGGTTTCTGACTGGTTTAGACCTCATACTGAGACGGAAAGCCACAGATCCAAGGTTTTTAGCTGGTTTCTGACTGGTTTAGACCTCATACTGAGACGGAAAGCCACAGATCCAAGGTTTTTAGCTGGTTTCTGACTGGTTTAGACCTCATACTGAGACGGAAAGCCACAGATCCAAGGTTTTTAGCTGGTTTCTGACTGGTTTAGACCTCATACTGAGACGGAAAGCCACAGATCCAAGGTTTTTAGCTGGTTTCTGACTGGTTTAGACCTCAAACTGAGACGGAAAGCCACAGATCCAAGGTTTTTAGCTGGTTTCTGACTGGTTTAGACCTCATACTGAGACGGAAAGCCACAGATCCAAGGTTTTTAGCTGGTTTCTGACTGGTTTAGACCTCATACTGAGACGGAAAGCCACAGATCCAAGGTTTTGAGCTGGTTTCTGACTGGTTTAGACCTCATACTGAGACGGAAAGCCACAGATCCAAGGTTTTTAGCTGGTTTCTGACTGGTTTAGACCTCATACTGAGACGGAAAGCCACAGATCCAAGGTTTTTAGCTGGTTTATGACTGGTTTAGACCTCATACTGAGACGGAAAGCCACAGATCCAAGGTTTTTAGCTGGTTTCTGACTGGTTTAGACCTCATACTGAGACGGAAAGCCACAGATCCAAGGTTTTTAGCTGGTTTCTGACTGGTTTAGACCTCATACTGAGACGGAAAGCCACAGATCCAAGGTTTTTAGCTGGTTTCTGACTGGTTTAGACCTCATACTGAGACGGAAAGCCACAGATCCAAGGTTTTTAGCTGGTTTCGGACTGGTTTAGACCTCATACTGAGACGGAAAGCCACAGATCCAAGGTTTTTAGCTGGTTTCTGACTGGTTTAGACCTCATACTGAGACGGAAAGCCACAGATCCAAGGTTTTTAGCTGGTTTCTGACTGGTTTAGACCTCATACTGAGACGGAAAGCCACAGATCCAAGGTTTTTAGCTGGTTTCTGACTGGTTTAGACCTCATACTGAGACGGAAAGCCACAGATCCAAGGTTTTTAGCTGGTTTCTGACTGGTTTAGACCTCATACTGAGACGGAAAGCCACAGATCCAAGGTTTTTAGCTGGTTTCTGACTGGTTTAGACCTCATACTGAGACGGAAAGCCACAGATCCAAGGTTTTTAGCTGGTTTCTGACTGGTTTAGACCTCATACTGAGACGGAAAGCCACAGATCCAAGGTTTTTAGCTGGTTTCTGACTGGTTTAGACCTCATACTGAGACGGAAAGCACAGATCCAAGGTTTTTTAGCTGGTTTCTGACTGGTTTAGACCTCATACTGAGACGGAAAGCCACAGATCCAAGGTTTTTAGCTGGTTTCTGACTGGTTTAGACCTCATACTGAGACGGAAAGCCACAGATCCAAGGTTTTTAGCTGGTTTCTGACTGGTTTAGACCTCATACTGAGACGGAAAGCCACAGATCCAAGGTTTTTAGCTGGTTTCTGACTGGTTTAGACCTCATACTGAGACGGAAAGCCACAGATCCAAGGTTTTTAGCTGGTTTCTGACTGGTTTAGACCTCATACTGAGACGGAAAGCCACAGATCCAAGGTTTTTAGCTGGTTTCTGACTGGTTTAGACCTCATACTGAGACGGAAAGCCACAGATCCAAGGTTTTTAGCTGGTTTCTGACTGGTTTAGACCTCATACTGAGACGGAAAGCCACAGATCCAAGGTTTTTAGCTGGTTTCTGACTGGTTTAGACCTCATACTGAGACGGAAAGCCACAGATCCAAGGTTTTTAGCTGGTTTCTGACTGGTTTAGACCTCATACTGAGACGGAAAGCCACAGATCAAGGTTTTTAGCTGGTTTCTGACTGGTTTAGACCTCATACTGAGACGGAAAGCCACAGATCCAAGGTTTTTAGCTGGTTTCTGACTGGTTTAGACCTCATACTGAGACGGAAAGCCACAGATCCAAGGTTTTTAGCTGGTTTCTGACTGGTTTAGACCTCATACTGAGACGGAAAGCCACAGATCCAAGGTTTTTAGCTGGTTTCTGACTGGTTTAGACCTCATACTGAGACGGAAAGCCACAGATCCAAGGTTTTTAGCTGGTTTCTGACTGGTTTAGACCTCATACTGAGACGGAAAGCCACAGATCCAAGGTTTTTAGCTGGTTTCTGACTGGTTTAGACCTCATACTGAGACGGAAAGCCACAGATCCAAGGTTTTTAGCTGGTTTCTGACTGGTTTAGACTCATACTGAGACGGAAAGCCACAGATCCAAGGTTTTTAGCTGGTTTCTGACTGGTTTAGACCTCATACTGAGACGGAAGCCACAGATCCAAGGTTTTTAGCTGGTTTCTGACTGGTTTAGACCTCATACTGAGACGGAAAGCCACAGATCCAAGGTTTTTAGCTGGTTTCTGACTGGTTTAGACCTCATACTGAGACGGAAAGCCACAGATCCAAGGTTTTTAGCTGGTTTCTGACTGGTTTAGACCTCATACTGAGACGGAAAGCCACAGATCCAAGGTTTTTAGCTGGTTTCTGACTGGTTTAGACCTCATACTGAGACGGAAAGCCACAGATCCAAGGTTTTTAGCTGGTTTCTGACTGGTTTAGACCTCATACTGAGACGGAAAGCCACAGATCCAAGGTTTTTAGCTGGTTTCTGACTGGTTTAGACCTCATACTGAGACGGAAAGCCACAGATCCAAGGTTTTAGCTGTTTCTGACTGGTTTAGACCTCATACTGAGACGGAAAGCCACAGATCCAAGGTTTTTAGCTGGTTTCTGACTGGTTTAGACCTCATACTGAGACGGAAAGCCACAGATCCAAGGTTTTTAGCTGGTTTCTGACTGGTTTAGACCTCATACTGAGACGGAAAGCCACAGATCCAAGGTTTTTAGCTGGTTTCTGACTGGTTTAGACCTCATACTGAGACGGAAAGCCACAGATCCAAGGTTTTTAGCTGGTTTCTGACTGGTTTAGACCTCATACTGAGACGGAAAGCCACAGATCCAAGGTTTTTAGCTGGTTTCTGACTGGTTTAGACCTCATACTGAGACGGAAAGCCACAGATCCAAGGTTTTAGCTGGTTTCTGACTGGTTTAGACCTCATACTGAGACGGAAAGCCACAGATCCAAGGTTTTTAGCTGGTTTCTGACTGGTTTAGACCTCATACTGAGACGGAAAGCCACAGATCCAAGGTTTTTAGCTGGTTTCTGACTGGTTTAGACCTCATACTGAGACGGAAAGCCACAGATCCAAGGTTTTTAGCTGGTTTCTGACTGGTTTAGACCTCATACTGAGACGGAAAGCCACAGATCCAAGGTTTTTAGCTGGTTTCTGACTGGTTTAGACCTCATACTGAGACGGAAAGCCACAGATCCAAGGTTTTTAGCTGGTTTCTGACTGGTTTAGACCTCATACTGAGACGGAAAGCCACAGATCCAAGGTTTTTAGCTGGTTTCTGACTGGTTTAGACCTCATACTGAGACGGAAAGCCACAGATCCAAGGTTTTTAGCTGGTTTCTGACTGGTTTAGACCTCATACTGAGACGGAAAGCCACAGATCCAAGGTTTTTAGCTGGTTTCTGACTGGTTTAGACCTCATACTGAGACGGAAAGCCACAGATCCAAGGTTTTTAGCTGGTTTCTGACTGGTTTAGACCTCATACTGAGACGGAAAGCCACAGATCCAAGGTTTTTAGCTGGTTTCTGACTGGTTTAGACCTCATACTGAGACGGAAAGCCACAGATCCAAGGTTTTTAGCTGGTTTCTGACTGGTTTAGACCTCATACTGAGACGGAAAGCCACAGATCCAAGGTTTTTAGCTGGTTTCTGACTGGTTTAGACCTCATACTGAGACGGAAAGCCACAGATCCAAGGTTTTTAGCTGGTTTCTGACTGGTTTAGACCTCATACTGAGACGGAAAGCCACAGATCCAAGGTTTTTAGCTGGTTTCTGACTGGTTTAGACCTCATACTGAGACGGAAAGCCACAGATCCAAGGTTTTTAGCTGGTTTCTGACTGGTTTAGACCTCATACTGAGACGGAAAGCCACAGATCCAAGGTTTTTAGCTGGTTTCTGACTGGTTTAGACCTCATACTGAGACGGAAAGCCACAGATCCAAGGTTTTTAGCTGGTTTCTGACTGGTTTAGACCTCATACTGAGACGGAAAGCCACAGATCCAAGGTTTTTAGCTGGTTTCTGACTGGTTTAGACCTCATACTGAGACGGAAAGCCACAGATCCAAGGTTTTTAGCTGGTTTCTGACTGGTTTAGACCTCATACTGAGACGGAAAGCCACAGATCCAAGGTTTTTAGCTGGTTTCTGACTGGTTTAGACCTCATACTGAGACGGAAAGCCACAGATCCAAGGTTTTTAGCTGGTTTCTGACTGGTTTAGACCTCATACTGAGACGGAAAGCCACAGATCCAAGGTTTTTAGCTGGTTTCTGACTGGTTTAGACCTCATACTGAGACGGAAAGCCACAGATCCAAGGTTTTTAGCTGGTTTCTGACTGGTTTAGACCTCATACTGAGACGGAAAGCCACAGATCCAAGGTTTTTAGCTGGTTTCTGACTGGTTTAGACCTCATACTGAGACGGAAAGCCACAGATCCAAGGTTTTTAGCTGGTTTCTGACTGGTTTAGACCTCATACTGAGACGGAAAGCCACAGATCCAAGGTTTTTAGCTGGTTTCTGACTGGTTTAGACCTCATACTGAGACGGAAAGCCACAGATCCAAGGTTTTTAGCTGGTTTCTGACTGGTTTAGACCTCATACTGAGACGGAAAGCCACAGATCCAAGGTTTTTAGCTGGTTTCTGACTGGTTTAGACCTCATACTGAGACGGAAAGCCACAGATCCAAGTTTTTAGCTGGTTTCTGACTGGTTTAGACCTCATACTGAGACGGAAAGCCACAGATCCAAGGTTTTTAGCTGGTTTCTGACTGGTTTAGACCTCATACTGAGACGGAAAGCCACAGATCCAAGGTTTTTAGCTGGTTTCTGACTGGTTTAGACCTCATACTGAGACGGAAAGCCACAGATCCAAGGTTTTTAGCTGGTTTCTGACTGGTTTAGACCTCATACTGAGACGGAAAGCCACAGATCCAAGGTTTTTAGCTGGTTTCTGACTGGTTTAGACCTCATACTGAGACGGAAAGCCACAGATCCAAGGTTTTTAGCTGGTTTCTGACTGGTTTAGACCTCATACTGAGACGGAAAGCCACAGATCCAAGGTTTTTAGCTGGTTTCTGACTGGTTTAGACCTCATACTGAGACGGAAAGCCACAGATCCAAGGTTTTTAGCTGGTTTCTGACTGGTTTAGACCTCATACTGAGACGGAAAGCCACAGATCCAAGGTTTTTAGCTGGTTTCTGACTGGTTTAGACCTCATACTGAGACGGAAAGCCACAGATCCAAGGTTTTTAGCTGGTTTCTGACTGGTTTAGACCTCATACTGAGACGGAAAGCCACAGATCCAAGGTTTTTAGCTGGTTTCTGACTGGTTTAGACCTCATACTGAGACGGAAAGCCACAGATCCAAGGTTTTTAGCTGGTTTCTGACTGGTTTAGACCTCATACTGAGACGGAAAGCCACAGATCCAAGGTTTTTAGCTGGTTTCTGACTGGTTTAGACCTCATACTGAGACGGAAAGCCACAGATCCAAGGTTTTTAGCTGGTTTCTGACTGGTTTAGACCTCATACTGAGACGGAAAGCCACAGATCCAAGGTTTTTAGCTGGTTTCTGACTGGTTTAGACCTCATACTGAGACGGAAAGCCACAGATCCAAGGTTTTTAGCTGGTTTCTGACTGGTTTAGACCTCATACTGAGACGGAAAGCCACAGATCCAAGGTTTTTAGCTGGTTTCTGACTGGTTTAGACCTCATACTGAGACGGAAAGCCACAGATCCAAGGTTTTTAGCTGGTTTCTGACTGGTTTAGACCTCATACTGAGACGGAAAGCCACAGATCCAAGGTTTTTAGCTGGTTTCTGACTGGTTTAGACCTCATACTGAGACGGAAAGCCACAGATCCAAGGTTTTTAGCTGGTTTCTGACTGGTTTAGACCTCATACTGAGACGGAAAGCCACAGATCCAAGGTTTTTAGCTGGTTTCTGACTGGTTTAGACCTCATACTGAGACGGAAAGCCACAGATCCAAGGTTTTTAGCTGGTTTCTGACTGGTTTAGACCTCATACTGAGACGGAAAGCCACAGATCCAAGGTTTTTAGCTGGTTTCTGACTGGTTTAGACCTCATACTGAGACGGAAAGCCACAGATCCAAGGTTTTTAGCTGGTTTCTGACTGGTTTAGACCTCATACTGAGACGGAAAGCCACAGATCCAAGGTTTTTAGCTGGTTTCTGACTGGTTTAGACCTCATACTGAGACGGAAAGCCACAGATCCAAGGTTTTTAGCTGGTTTCTGACTGGTTTAGACCTCATACTGAGACGGAAAGCCACAGATCCAAGGTTTTTAGCTGGTTTCTGACTGGTTTAGACCTCATACTGAGACGGAAAGCCACAGATCCAAGGTTTTTAGCTGGTTTCTGACTGGTTTAGACCTCATACTGAGACGGAAAGCCACAGATCCAAGGTTTTTAGCTGGTTTCTGACTGGTTTAGACCTCATACTGAGACGGAAAGCCACAGATCCAAGGTTTTTAGCTGGTTTCTGACTGGTTTAGACCTCATACTGAGACGGAAAGCCACAGATCCAAGGTTTTTAGCTGGTTTCTGACTGGTTTAGACCTCATACTGAGACGGAAAGCCACAGATCCAAGGTTTTTAGCTGGTTTCTGACTGGTTTAGACCTCATACTGAGACGGAAAGCCACAGATCCAAGGTTTTTAGCTGGTTTCTGACTGGTTTAGACCTCATACTGAGACGGAAAGCCACAGATCCAAGGTTTTTAGCTGGTTTCTGACTGGTTTAGACCTCATACTGAGACGGAAAGCCACAGATCCAAGGTTTTTAGCTGGTTTCTGACTGGTTTAGACCTCATACTGAGACGGAAAGCCACAGATCCAAGGTTTTTAGCTGGTTTCTGACTGGTTTAGACCTCATACTGAGACGGAAAGCCACAGATCCAAGGTTTTTAGCTGGTTTCTGACTGGTTTAGACCTCATACTGAGACGGAAAGCCACAGATCCAAGGTTTTTAGCTGGTTTCTGACTGGTTTAGACCTCATACTGAGACGGAAAGCCACAGATCCAAGGTTTTTAGCTGGTTTCTGACTGGTTTAGACCTCATACTGAGACGGAAAGCCACAGATCCAAGGTTTTTAGCTGGTTTCTGACTGGTTTAGACCTCATACTGAGACGGAAAGCCACAGATCCAAGGTTTTTAGCTGGTTTCTGACTGGTTTAGACCTCATACTGAGACGGAAAGCCACAGATCCAAGGTTTTTAGCTGGTTTCTGACTGGTTTAGACCTCATACTGAGACGGAAAGCCACAGATCCAAGGTTTTTAGCTGGTTTCTGACTGGTTTAGACCTCATACTGAGACGGAAAGCCACAGATCCAAGGTTTTTAGCTGGTTTCTGACTGGTTTAGACCTCATACTGAGACGGAAAGCCACAGATCCAAGGTTTTTAGCTGGTTTCTGACTGGTTTAGACCTCATACTGAGACGGAAAGCCACAGATCCAAGGTTTTTAGCTGGTTTCTGACTGGTTTAGACCTCATACTGAGACGGAAAGCCACAGATCCAAGGTTTTTAGCTGGTTTCTGACTGGTTTAGACCTCATACTGAGACGGAAAGCCACAGATCCAAGGTTTTTAGCTGGTTTCTGACTGGTTTAGACCTCATACTGAGACGGAAAGCCACAGATCCAAGGTTTTTAGCTGGTTTCTGACTGGTTTAGACCTCATACTGAGACGGAAAGCCACAGATCCAAGGTTTTTAGCTGGTTTCTGACTGGTTTAGACCTCATACTGAGACGGAAAGCCACAGATCCAAGGTTTTTAGCTGGTTTCTGACTGGTTTAGACCTCATACTGAGACGGAAAGCCACAGATCCAAGGTTTTTAGCTGGTTTCTGACTGGTTTAGACCTCATACTGAGACGGAAAGCCACAGATCCAAGGTTTTTAGCTGGTTTCTGACTGGTTTAGACCTCATACTGAGACGGAAAGCCACAGATCCAAGGTTTTTAGCTGGTTTCTGACTGGTTTAGACCTCATACTGAGACGGAAAGCCACAGATCCAAGGTTTTTTAGCTGGTTTCTGACTGGTTTAGACCTCATACTGAGACGGAAAGCCACAGATCCAAGGTTTTTAGCTGGTTTCTGACTGGTTTTAGACCTCATACTGAGACGGAAAGCCACAGATCCAAGGTTTTTAGCTGGTTTCTGACTGGTTTAGACCTCATACTGAGACGGAAAGCCACAGATCCAAGGTTTTTAGCTGGTTTCTGACTGGTTTAGACCTCATACTGAGACGGAAAGCCACAGATCCAAGGTTTTTAGCTGGTTTCTGACTGGTTTAGACCTCATACTGAGACGGAAAGCCACAGATCCAAGGTTTTTAGCTGGTTTCTGACTGGTTTAGACCTCATACTGAGACGGAAAGCCACAGATCCAAGGTTTTTAGCTGGTTTCTGACTGGTTTAGACCTCATACTGAGACGGAAAGCCACAGATCCAAGGTTTTTAGCTGGTTTCTGACTGGTTTAGACCTCATACTGAGACGGAAAGCCACAGATCCAAGGTTTTTAGCTGGTTTCTGACTGGTTTAGACCTCATACTGAGACGGAAAGCCACAGATCCAAGGTTTTTAGCTGGTTCTGACTGGTTTAGACCTCATACTGAGACGGAAAGCCACAGATCCAAGGTTTTTAGCTGGTTTCTGACTGGTTTAGACCTCATACTGAGACGGAAAGCCACAGATCCAAGGTTTTTAGCTGGTTTCTGACTGGTTTAGACCTCATACTGAGACGGAAAGCCACAGATCCAAGGTTTTTAGCTGGTTTCTGACTGGTTTAGACCTCATACTGAGACGGAAAGCCACAGATCCAAGGTTTTTAGCTGGTTTCTGACTGGTTTAGACCTCATACTGAGACGGAAAGCCACAGATCCAAGGTTTTTAGCTGGTTTCTGACTGGTTTAGACCTCATACTGAGACGGAAAGCCACAGATCCAAGGTTTTTAGCTGGTTTCTGACTGGTTTAGACCTCATACTGAGACGGAAAGCCACAGATCCAAGGTTTTTAGCTGGTTTCTGACTGGTTTAGACCTCATACTGAGACGGAAAGCCACAGATCCAAGGTTTTTAGCTGGTTTCTGACTGGTTTAGACCTCATACTGAGACGGAAAGCCACAGATCCAAGGTTTTTAGCTGGTTTCTGACTGGTTTAGACCTCATACTGAGACGGAAAGCCACAGATCCAAGGTTTTTAGCTGGTTTCTGACTGGTTTAGACCTCATACTGAGACGGAAAGCCACAGATCCAAGGTTTTTAGCTGGTTTCTGACTGGTTTAGACCTCATACTGAGACGGAAAGCCACAGATCCAAGGTTTTTAGCTGGTTTCTGACTGGTTTAGACCTCATACTGAGACGGAAAGCCACAGATCCAAGGTTTTTAGCTGGTTTCTGACTGGTTTAGACCTCATACTGAGACGGAAAGCCACAGATCCAAGGTTTTTAGCTGGTTTCTGACTGGTTTAGACCTCATACTGAGACGGAAAGCCACAGATCCAAGGTTTTTAGCTGGTTTCTGACTGGTTTAGACCTCATACTGAGACGGAAAGCCACAGATCCAAGGTTTTTAGCTGGTTTCTGACTGGTTTAGACCTCATACTGAGACGGAAAGCCACAGATCCAAGGTTTTTAGCTGGTTTCTGACTGGTTTAGACCTCATACTGAGACGGAAAGCCACAGATCCAAGGTTTTTAGCTGGTTTCTGACTGGTTTAGACCTCATACTGAGACGGAAAGCCACAGATCCAAGGTTTTTAGCTGGTTTCTGACTGGTTTAGACCTCATACTGAGACGGAAAGCCACAGATCCAAGGTTTTTAGCTGGTTTCTGACTGGTTTAGACCTCATACTGAGACGGAAAGCCACAGATCCAAGGTTTTTAGCTGGTTTCTGACTGGTTTAGACCTCATACTGAGACGGAAAGCCACAGATCCAAGGTTTTTAGCTGGTTTCTGACTGGTTTAGACCTCATACTGAGACGGAAAGCACAGATCCAAGGTTTTTAGCTGGTTTCTGACTGGTTTAGACCTCATACTGAGACGGAAAGCCACAGATCCAAGGTTTTTAGCTGGTTTCTGACTGGTTTAGACCTCATACTGAGACGGAAAGCCACAGATCCAAGGTTTTTAGCTGGTTTCTGACTGGTTTAGACCTCATACTGAGACGGAAAGCCACAGATCCAAGGTTTTTAGCTGGTTTCTGACTGGTTTAGACCTCATACTGAGACGGAAAGCCACAGATCCAAGGTTTTTAGCTGGTTTCTGACTGGTTTAGACCTCATACTGAGACGGAAAGCCACAGATCCAAGGTTTTTAGCTGGTTTCTGACTGGTTTAGACCTCATACTGAGACGGAAAGCCACAGATCCAAGGTTTTTAGCTGGTTTCTGACTGGTTTAGACCTCATACTGAGACGGAAAGCCACAGATCCAAGGTTTTTAGCTGGTTTCTGACTGGTTTAGACCTCATACTGAGACGGAAAGCCACAGATCCAAGGTTTTTAGCTGGTTTCTGACTGGTTTAGACCTCATACTGAGACGGAAAGCCACAGATCCAAGGTTTTTAGCTGGTTTCTGACTGGTTTAGACCTCATACTGAGACGGAAAGCCACAGATCCAAGGTTTTTAGCTGGTTTCTGACTGGTTTAGACCTCATACTGAGACGGAAAGCCACAGATCCAAGGTTTTTAGCTGGTTTCTGACTGGTTTAGACCTCATACTGAGACGGAAAGCCACAGATCCAAGGTTTTTAGCTGGTTTCTGACTGGTTTAGACCTCATACTGAGACGGAAAGCCACAGATCCAAGGTTTTTAGCTGGTTTCTGACTGGTTTAGACCTCATACTGAGACGGAAAGCCACAGATCCAAGGTTTTTAGCTGGTTTCTGACTGGTTTAGACCTCATACTGAGACGGAAAGCCACAGATCCAAGGTTTTTAGCTGGTTTCTGACTGGTTTAGACCTCATACTGAGACGGAAAGCCACAGATCCAAGGTTTTTAGCTGGTTTCTGACTGGTTTAGACCTCATACTGAGACGGAAAGCCACAGATCCAAGGTTTTTAGCTGGTTTCTGACTGTTTAGACCTCATACTGAGACGGAAAGCCACAGATCCAAGGTTTTTAGCTGGTTTCTGACTGGTTTAGACCTCATACTGAGACGGAAGCCACAGATCCAAGGTTTTTAGCTGGTTTCTGACTGGTTTAGACCTCATACTGAGACGGAAAGCCACAGATCCAAGGTTTTTAGCTGGTTTCTGACTGGTTTAGACCTCATACTGAGACGGAAGCCACAGATCCAAGGTTTTTAGCTGGTTTCTGACTGGTTTAGACCTCATACTGAGACGGAAAGCCACAGATCCAAGGTTTTTAGCTGGTTTCTGACTGGTTTAGACCTCATACTGAGACGGAAAGCCACAGATCCAAGGTTTTAGCTGGTTTCTGACTGTTTAGACCTCATACTGAGACGGAAAGCCACAGATCCAAGGTTTTTAGCTGGTTTCTGACTGGTTTAGACCTCATACTGAGACGGAAAGCACAGATCCAAGGTTTTTAGCTGGTTTCTGACTGGTTTAGACCTCATACTGAGACGGAAAGCCACAGATCCAAGGTTTTTAGCTGGTTTCTGACTGGTTTAGACCTCATACTGAGACGGAAAGCCACAGATCCAAGGTTTTTAGCTGGTTTCTGACTGGTTTAGACCTCATACTGAGACGGAAGCCACAGATCCAAGGTTTTTAGCTGGTTTCTGACTGTTTAGACCTCATACTGAGACGGAAAGCCACAGATCCAAGGTTTTTAGCTGGTTTCTGACTGTGTTTAGACCTCATACTGAGACGGAAAGCCACAGATCCAAGGTTTTTAGCTGGTTTCTGACTGGTTTAGACCTCATACTGAGACGGAAAGCCACAGATCCAAGGTTTTTAGCTGGTTTCTGACTGGTTTAGACCTCATACTGAGACGGAAAGCCACAGATCCAAGGTTTTTAGCTGGTTTCTGACTGGTTTAGACCTCATACTGAGACGGAAAGCCACAGATCCAAGGTTTTTAGCTGGTTTCTGACTGGTTTAGACCTCATACTGAGACGGAAAGCCACAGATCCAAGGTTTTTAGCTGGTTTCTGACTGTTTAGACCTCATACTGAGACGGAAAGCCACAGATCCAAGGTTTTTAGCTGGTTTCTGACTGGTTTAGACCTCATACTGAGACGGAAAGCCACAGATCCAAGGTTTTTAGCTGGTTTCTGACTGGTTTAGACTCATACTGAGACGGAAAGCCACAGATCCAAGGTTTTTAGCTGGTTTCTGACTGGTTTAGACCTCATACTGAGACGGAAAGCCACAGATCCAAGGTTTTTAGCTGGTTTCTGACTGGTTTAGACCTCATACTGAGACGGAAAGCCACAGA
>NW_027325378.1:52500-169668 GCF_036924035.1 Leuresthes tenuis | reverse complement strand
ACTGAGACGGAAAGCCACAGATCCAAGGTTTTTAGCTGGTTTCTGACTGGTTTAGACCTCATACTGAGACGGAAAGCCACAGATCCAAGGTTTTTAGCTGGTTTCTGACTGGTTTAGACCTCATACTGAGACGGAAAGCCACAGATCCAAGGTTTTTAGCTGGTTTCTGACTGGTTTAGACCTCATACTGAGACGGAAAGCCACAGATCCAAGGTTTTTAGCTGGTTTCTGACTGGTTTAGACCTCATACTGAGACGGAAAGCCACAGATCCAAGGTTTTTAGCTGGTTTCTGACTGGTTTAGACCTCATACTGAGACGGAAAGCCACAGATCCAAGGTTTTTAGCTGGTTTCTGACTGGTTTAGACCTCATACTGAGACGGAAAGCCACAGATCCAAGGTTTTTAGCTGGTTTCTGACTGGTTTAGACCTCATACTGAGACGGAAAGCCACAGATCCAAGGTTTTTAGCTGGTTTCTGACTGGTTTAGACCTCATACTGAGACGGAAAGCCACAGATCCAAGGTTTTTAGCTGGTTTCTGACTGGTTTAGACCTCATACTGAGACGGAAAGCCACAGATCCAAGGTTTTTAGCTGGTTTCTGACTGGTTTAGACCTCATACTGAGACGGAAAGCCACAGATCCAAGGTTTTTAGCTGGTTCTGACTGTTTAGACCTCATACTGAGACGGAAAGCCACAGATCCAAGGGTTTTTAGCTGGGTTTCTGACTGGTTTAGACCTCATACTGAGACGGAAAGCCACAGATCCAAGGTTTTTAGCTGGTTTCTGACTGGTTTAGACCTCATACTGAGACGGAAAGCCACAGATCCAAGGTTTTTAGCTGGTTTCTGACTGGTTTAGACCTCATACTGAGACGGAAAGCCACAGATCCAAGGTTTTTAGCTGGTTTCTGACTGGTTTAGACCTCATACTGAGACGGAAAGCCACAGATCCAAGGTTTTTAGCTGGTTTCTGACTGGTTTAGACCTCATACTGAGACGGGAAAGCCACAGATCCAAGGTTTTTAGCTGGTTTCTGACTGGTTTAGACCTCATACTGAGACGGAAAGCCACAGATCCAAGGTTTTTAGCTGGTTTCTGACTGGTTTAGACCTCATACTGAGACGGAAAGCCACAGATCCAAGGTTTTTAGCTGGTTTCTGACTGGTTTAGACCTCATACTGAGACGGAAAGCCACAGATCCAAGGTTTTTAGCTGGTTTCTGACTGGTTTAGACCTCATACTGAGACGGAAAGCCACAGATCCAAGGTTTTTAGCTGGTTTCTGACTGGTTTAGACCTCATACTGAGACGGAAAGCCACAGATCCAAGGTTTTTAGCTGGTTTCTGACTGGTTTAGACCTCATACTGAGACGGAAAGCCACAGATCCAAGGTTTTTAGCTGGTTTCTGACTGGTTTAGACCTCATACTGAGACGGAAAGCCACAGATCCAAGGTTTTTAGCTGGTTTCTGACTGGTTTAGACCTCATACTGAGACGGAAAGCCACAGATCCAAGGTTTTTAGCTGGTTTCTGACTGGTTTAGACCTCATACTGAGACGGAAAGCCACAGATCCAAGGTTTTTAGCTGGTTTCTGACTGGTTTAGACCTCATACTGAGACGGAAAGCCACAGATCCAAGTTTTTAGCTGGTTTCTGACTGGTTTAGACCTCATACTGAGACGGAAAGCCACAGATCCAAGGTTTTTAGCTGGTTTCTGACTGGTTTAGACCTCATACTGAGACGGAAAGCCACAGATCCAAGGTTTTTAGCTGGTTTCTGACTGGTTTAGACCTCATACTGAGACGGAAAGCCACAGATCCAAGGTTTTTAGCTGGTTTCTGACTGGTTTAGACCTCATACTGAGACGGAAAGCCACAGATCCAAGGTTTTTAGCTGGTTTCTGACTGGTTTAGACCTCATACTGAGACGGAAAGCCACAGATCCAAGGTTTTTAGCTGGTTTCTGACTGGTTTAGACCTCATACTGAGACGGAAAGCCACAGATCCAAGGTTTTTAGCTGGTTTCTGACTGGTTTAGACCTCATACTGAGACGGAAAGCCACAGATCCAAGGTTTTTAGCTGGTTTCTGACTGGTTTAGACCTCATACTGAGACGGAAAGCCACAGATCCAAGGTTTTTAGCTGGTTTCTGACTGGTTTAGACCTCATACTGAGACGGAAAGCCACAGATCCAAGGTTTTTAGCTGGTTTCTGACTGGTTTAGACCTCATACTGAGACGGAAAGCCACAGATCCAAGGTTTTTAGCTGGTTTCTGACTGGTTTAGACCTCATACTGAGACGGAAAGCCACAGATCCAAGGTTTTTAGCTGGTTTCTGACTGGTTTAGACCTCATACTGAGACGGAAAGCCACAGATCCAAGGTTTTTAGCTGGTTTCTGACTGGTTTAGACCTCATACTGAGACGGAAAGCCACAGATCCAAGGTTTTTAGCTGGTTTCTGACTGGTTTAGACCTCATACTGAGACGGAAAGCCACAGATCCAAGGTTTTTAGCTGGTTTCTGACTGGTTTAGACCTCATACTGAGACGGAAAGCCACAGATCCAAGGTTTTTAGCTGGTTTCTGACTGGTTTAGACCTCATACTGAGACGGAAAGCCACAGATCCAAGGTTTTTAGCTGGTTTCTGACTGGTTTAGACCTCATACTGAGACGGAAAGCCACAGATCCAAGGTTTTTAGCTGGTTTCTGACTGGTTTAGACCTCATACTGAGACGGAAAGCCACAGATCCAAGGTTTTTAGCTGGTTTCTGACTGGTTTAGACCTCATACTGAGACGGAAAGCCACAGATCCAAGGTTTTTAGCTGGTTTCTGACTGGTTTAGACCTCATACTGAGACGGAAAGCCACAGATCCAAGGTTTTTAGCTGGTTTCTGACTGGTTTAGACCTCATACTGAGACGGAAAGCCACAGATCCAAGGTTTTTAGCTGGTTTCTGACTGGTTTAGACCTCATACTGAGACGGAAAGCCACAGATCCAAGGTTTTTAGCTGGTTTCTGACTGGTTTAGACCTCATACTGAGACGGAAAGCCACAGATCCAAGGTTTTTAGCTGGTTTCTGACTGGTTTAGACCTCATACTGAGACGGAAAGCCACAGATCCAAGGTTTTTAGCTGGTTTCTGACTGGTTTAGACCTCATACTGAGACGGAAAGCCACAGATCCAAGGTTTTTAGCTGGTTTCTGACTGGTTTAGACCTCATACTGAGACGGAAAGCCACAGATCCAAGGTTTTTAGCTGGTTTCTGACTGGTTTAGACCTCATACTGAGACGGAAAGCCACAGATCCAAGGTTTTTAGCTGGTTTCTGACTGGTTTAGACCTCATACTGAGACGGGAAAGCCACAGATCCAAGGTTTTTAGCTGGTTTCTGACTGGTTTAGACCTCATACTGAGACGGAAAGCCACAGATCCAAGGTTTTTAGCTGGTTTCTGACTGGTTTAGACCTCATACTGAGACGGAAAGCCACAGATCCAAGGTTTTTTAGCTGGTTTCTGACTGGTTTAGACCTCATACTGAGACGGAAAGCCACAGATCCAAGGTTTTTAGCTGGTTTCTGACTGGTTTAGACCTCATACTGAGACGGAAAGCCACAGATCCAAGGTTTTTAGCTGGTTTCTGACTGGTTTAGACCTCATACTGAGACGGAAAGCCACAGATCCAAGGTTTTTAGCTGGTTTCTGACTGGTTTAGACCTCATACTGAGACGGAAAGCCACAGATCCAGGTTTTTAGCTGGTTTCTGACTGGTTTAGACCTCATACTGAGACGGAAAGCCACAGATCCAAGGTTTTTAGCTGGTTTCTGACTGGTTTAGACCTCATACTGAGACGGAAAGCCACAGATCCAAGGTTTTTAGCTGGTTTCTGACTGGTTTAGACCTCATACTGAGACGGAAAGCCACAGATCCAAGGTTTTTAGCTGGTTTCTGACTGGTTTAGACCTCATACTGAGACGGAAAGCCACAGATCCAAGGTTTTTAGCTGGTTTCTGACTGGTTTAGACCTCATACTGAGACGGAAAGCCACAGATCCAAGGTTTTTAGCTGGTTTCTGACTGGTTTAGACCTCATACTGAGACGGAAAGCCACAGATCCAAGGTTTTTAGCTGGTTTCTGACTGGTTTAGACCTCATACTGAGACGGAAAGCCACAGATCCAAGGTTTTTAGCTGGTTTCTGACTGGTTTAGACCTCATACTGAGACGGAAAGCCACAGATCCAAGGTTTTTAGCTGGTTTCTGACTGGTTTAGACCTCATACTGAGACGGAAAGCCACAGATCCAGGTTTTTAGCTGGTTTCTGACTGGTTTAGACCTCATACTGAGACGGAAAGCCACAGATCCAAGGTTTTTAGCTGGTTTCTGACTGGTTTAGACCTCATACTGAGACGGAAAGCCACAGATCCAAGGTTTTTAGCTGGTTTCTGACTGGTTTAGACCTCATACTGAGACGGAAAGCCACAGATCCAAGGTTTTTAGCTGGTTTCTGACTGGTTTAGACCTCATACTGAGACGGAAAGCCACAGATCCAAGGTTTTTAGCTGGTTTCTGACTGGTTTAGACCTCATACTGAGACGGAAAGCCACAGATCCAAGGTTTTTAGCTGGTTTCTGACTGGTTTAGACCTCATACTGAGACGGAAAGCCACAGATCCAAGGTTTTTAGCTGGTTTCTGACTGGTTTAGACCTCATACTGAGACGGAAAGCCACAGATCCAAGGTTTTTAGCTGGTTTCTGACTGGTTTAGACCTCATACTGAGACGGAAAGCCACAGATCCAAGGTTTTTAGCTGGTTTCTGACTGGTTTAGACCTCATACTGAGACGGAAAGCCACAGATCCAAGGTTTTTAGCTGGTTTCTGACTGGTTTAGACCTCATACTGAGACGGAAAGCCACAGATCCAAGGTTTTTAGCTGGTTTCTGACTGGTTTAGACCTCATACTGAGACGGAAAGCCACAGATCCAAGGTTTTTAGCTGGTTTCTGACTGGTTTAGACCTCATACTGAGACGGAAAGCCACAGATCCAAGGTTTTTTAGCTGGTTTCTGACTGGTTTAGACCTCATACTGAGACGGAAAGCCACAGATCCAAGGTTTTTAGCTGGTTTCTGACTGGTTTAGACCTCATACTGAGACGGAAAGCCACAGATCCAAGGTTTTTAGCTGGTTTCTGACTGGTTTAGACCTCATACTGAGACGGAAAGCCACAGATCCAAGGTTTTTAGCTGGTTTCTGACTGGTTTAGACCTCATACTGAGACGGAAAGCCACAGATCCAAGGTTTTTAGCTGGTTTCTGACTGGTTTAGACCTCATACTGAGACGGAAAGCCACAGATCCAAGGTTTTTAGCTGGTTTCTGACTGGTTTAGACCTCATACTGAGACGGAAAGCCACAGATCCAAGGTTTTTAGCTGGTTTCTGACTGGTTTAGACCTCATACTGAGACGGAAAGCCACAGATCCAAGGTTTTTAGCTGGTTTCTGACTGGTTTAGACCTCATACTGAGACGGAAAGCCACAGATCCAAGGTTTTTAGCTGGTTTCTGACTGGTTTAGACCTCATACTGAGACGGAAAGCCACAGATCCAAGGTTTTTAGCTGGTTTCTGACTGGTTTAGACCTCATACTGAGACGGAAAGCCACAGATCCAAGGTTTTTAGCTGGTTTCTGACTGGTTTAGACCTCATACTGAGACGGAAAGCCACAGATCCAAGGTTTTTAGCTGGTTTCTGACTGGTTTAGACCTCATACTGAGACGGAAAGCCACAGATCCAAGGTTTTTAGCTGGTTTCTGACTGGTTTAGACCTCATACTGAGACGGAAAGCCACAGATCCAAGGTTTTTAGCTGGTTTCTGACTGGTTTAGACCTCATACTGAGACGGAAAGCCACAGATCCAAGGTTTTTAGCTGGTTTCTGACTGGTTTAGACCTCATACTGAGACGGAAAGCCACAGATCCAAGGTTTTTAGCTGGTTTCTGACTGGTTTAGACCTCATACTGAGACGGAAAGCCACAGATCCAAGGTTTTTAGCTGGTTTCTGACTGGTTTAGACCTCATACTGAGACGGAAAGCCACAGATCCAAGGTTTTTAGCTGGTTTCTGACTGGTTTAGACCTCATACTGAGACGGAAAGCCACAGATCCAAGGTTTTTAGCTGGTTTCTGACTGGTTTAGACCTCATACTGAGACGGAAAGCCACAGATCCAAGGTTTTTAGCTGGTTTCTGACTGGTTTAGACCTCATACTGAGACGGAAAGCCACAGATCCAAGGTTTTTAGCTGGTTTCTGACTGGTTTAGACCTCATACTGAGACGGAAAGCCACAGATCCAAGGTTTTTAGCTGGTTTCTGACTGGTTTAGACCTCATACTGAGACGGAAAGCCACAGATCCAAGGTTTTTAGCTGGTTTCTGACTGGTTTAGACCTCATACTGAGACGGAAAGCCACAGATCCAAGGTTTTTAGCTGGTTTCTGACTGGTTTAGACCTCATACTGAGACGGAAAGCCACAGATCCAAGGTTTTTAGCTGGTTTCTGACTGGTTTAGACCTCATACTGAGACGGAAAGCCACAGATCCAAGGTTTTTAGCTGGTTTCTGACTGGTTTAGACCTCATACTGAGACGGAAAGCCACAGATCCAAGGTTTTTAGCTGGTTTCTGACTGGTTTAGACCTCATACTGAGACGGAAAGCCACAGATCCAAGGTTTTTAGCTGGTTTCTGACTGGTTTAGACCTCATACTGAGACGGAAAGCCACAGATCCAAGGTTTTTAGCTGGTTTCTGACTGGTTTAGACCTCATACTGAGACGGAAAGCCACAGATCCAAGGTTTTTAGCTGGTTTCTGACTGGTTTAGACCTCATACTGAGACGGAAAGCCACAGATCCAAGGTTTTTAGCTGGTTTCTGACTGGTTTAGACCTCATACTGAGACGGAAAGCCACAGATCCAAGGTTTTTAGCTGGTTTCTGACTGGTTTAGACCTCATACTGAGACGGAAAGCCACAGATCCAAGGTTTTTAGCTGGTTTCTGACTGGTTTAGACCTCATACTGAGACGGAAAGCCACAGATCCAAGGTTTTTAGCTGGTTTCTGACTGGTTTAGACCTCATACTGAGACGGAAAGCCACAGATCCAAGGTTTTTAGCTGGTTTCTGACTGGTTTAGACCTCATACTGAGACGGAAAGCCACAGATCCAAGGTTTTTAGCTGGTTTCTGACTGGTTTAGACCTCATACTGAGACGGAAAGCCACAGATCCAAGGTTTTTAGCTGGTTTCTGACTGGTTTAGACCTCATACTGAGACGGAAAGCCACAGATCCAAGGTTTTTAGCTGGTTTCTGACTGGTTTAGACCTCATACTGAGACGGAAAGCCACAGATCCAAGGTTTTTAGCTGGTTTCTGACTGGTTTAGACCTCATACTGAGACGGAAAGCCACAGATCCAAGGTTTTTTAGCTGGTTTCTGACTGGTTTAGACCTCATACTGAGACGGAAAGCCACAGATCCAAGGTTTTTAGCTGGTTTCTGACTGGTTTAGACCTCATACTGAGACGGAAAGCCACAGATCCAAGGTTTTTAGCTGGTTTCTGACTGGTTTAGACCTCATACTGAGACGGAAAGCACAGATCCAAGGTTTTTAGCTGGTTTCTGACTGGTTTAGACCTCATACTGAGACGGAAAGCCACAGATCCAAGGTTTTTTAGCTGGTTTCTGACTGGTTTAGACCTCATACTGAGACGGAAAGCCACAGATCCAAGGTTTTTAGCTGGTTTCTGACTGGTTTAGACCTCATACTGAGACGGAAAGCCACAGATCCAAGGTTTTTAGCTGGTTTCTGACTGGTTTAGACCTCATACTGAGACGGAAAGCACAGATCCAAGGTTTTTAGCTGGTTTCTGACTGGTTTAGACCTCATACTGAGACGGAAAGCCACAGATCCAAGGTTTTTAGCTGGTTTCTGACTGGTTTAGACCTCATACTGAGACGGAAAGCCACAGATCCAAGTTTTTAGCTGGTTTCTGGACTGGTTTAGACCTCATACTGAGACGGAAAGCCACAGATCCAAGGTTTTTAGCTGGTTTCTGACTGGTTTAGACCTCATACTGAGACGGAAAGCCACAGATCCAAGGTTTTTAGCTGGTTTCTGACTGGTTTAGACCTCATACTGAGACGGAAAGCCACAGATCCAAGGTTTTTAGCTGGTTTCTGACTGGTTTAGACCTCATACTGAGACGGAAAGCCACAGATCCAAGGTTTTTAGCTGGTTTCTGACTGGTTTAGACCTCATACTGAGACGGAAAGCCACAGATCCAAGGTTTTTAGCTGGTTTCTGACTGGTTTAGACCTCATACTGAGACGGAAAGCCACAGATCCAAGGTTTTTAGCTGGTTTCTGACTGGTTTAGACCTCATACTGAGACGGAAAGCCACAGATCCAAGGTTTTTAGCTGGTTTCTGACTGGTTTAGACCTCATACTGAGACGGAAAGCCACAGATCCAAGGTTTTTAGCTGGTTTCTGACTGGTTTAGACCTCATACTGAGACGGAAAGCCACAGATCCAGGTTTTTAGCTGGTTTCTGACTGGTTTAGACCTCATACTGAGACGGAAAGCCACAGATCCAAGGTTTTTAGCTGGTTTCTGACTGGTTTAGACCTCATACTGAGACGGAAAGCCACAGATCCAAGGTTTTTAGCTGGTTTCTGACTGGTTTAGACCTCATACTGAGACGGAAAGCCACAGATCCAAGGTTTTTAGCTGGTTTCTGACTGGTTTAGACCTCATACTGAGACGGAAAGCCACAGATCCAAGGTTTTTAGCTGGTTTCTGACTGGTTTAGACCTCATACTGAGACGGAAAGCCACAGATCCAAGGTTTTTAGCTGGTTTCTGACTGGTTTAGACCTCATACTGAGACGGAAAGCCACAGATCCAAGGTTTTTAGCTGGTTTCTGACTGGTTTAGACCTCATACTGAGACGGAAAGCCACAGATCCAAGGTTTTTAGCTGGTTTCTGACTGGTTTAGACCTCATACTGAGACGGAAAGCCACAGATCCAAGGTTTTTAGCTGGTTTCTGACTGGTTTAGACCTCATACTGAGACGGAAAGCCACAGATCCAAGGTTTTTAGCTGGTTTCTGACTGGTTTAGACCTCATACTGAGACGGAAAGCCACAGATCCAAGGTTTTTAGCTGGTTTCTGACTGGTTTAGACCTCATACTGAGACGGAAAGCCACAGATCCAAGGTTTTTAGCTGGTTTCTGACTGGTTTAGACCTCATACTGAGACGGAAAGCCACAGATCCAAGGTTTTTAGCTGGTTTCTGACTGGTTTAGACCTCATACTGAGACGGAAAGCCACAGATCCAAGGTTTTTAGCTGGTTTCTGACTGGTTTAGACCTCATACTGAGACGGAAAGCCACAGATCCAAGGTTTTTAGCTGGTTTCTGACTGGTTTAGACCTCATACTGAGACGGAAAGCCACAGATCCAAGGTTTTTAGCTGGTTTCTGACTGGTTTAGACCTCATACTGAGACGGAAAGCCACAGATCCAAGGTTTTTAGCTGGTTTCTGACTGGTTTAGACCTCATACTGAGACGGAAAGCCACAGATCCAAGGTTTTTAGCTGGTTTCTGACTGGTTTAGACCTCATACTGAGACGGAAAGCCACAGATCCAAGGTTTTTAGCTGGTTTCTGACTGGTTTAGACCTCATACTGAGACGGAAAGCCACAGATCCAAGGTTTTTAGCTGGTTTCTGACTGGTTTAGACCTCATACTGAGACGGAAAGCCACAGATCCAAGGTTTTTAGCTGGTTTCTGACTGGTTTAGACCTCATACTGAGACGGAAAGCCACAGATCCAAGGTTTTTAGCTGGTTTCTGACTGGTTTAGACCTCATACTGAGACGGAAAGCCACAGATCCAAGGTTTTTAGCTGGTTTCTGACTGGTTTAGACCTCATACTGAGACGGAAAGCCACAGATCCAAGGTTTTTAGCTGGTTTCTGACTGGTTTAGACCTCATACTGAGACGGAAAGCCACAGATCCAAGGTTTTTAGCTGGTTTCTGACTGGTTTAGACCTCATACTGAGACGGAAAGCCACAGATCCAAGGTTTTTAGCTGGTTTCTGACTGGTTTAGACCTCATACTGAGACGGAAAGCCACAGATCCAAGGTTTTTTAGCTGGTTTCTGACTGGTTTAGACCTCATACTGAGACGGAAAGCCACAGATCCAAGGTTTTTAGCTGGTTTCTGACTGGTTTAGACCTCATACTGAGACGGAAAGCCACAGATCCAAGGTTTTTAGCTGGTTTCTGACTGGTTTAGACCTCATACTGAGACGGAAAGCCACAGATCCAAGGTTTTTAGCTGGTTTCTGACTGGTTTAGACCTCATACTGAGACGGAAAGCCACAGATCCAAGGTTTTTAGCTGGTTTCTGACTGGTTTAGACCTCATACTGAGACGGAAAGCCACAGATCCAAGGTTTTTAGCTGGTTTCTGACTGGTTTAGACCTCATACTGAGACGGAAAGCCACAGATCCAAGGTTTTTAGCTGGTTTCTGACTGGTTTAGACCTCATACTGAGACGGAAAGCCACAGATCCAAGGTTTTTAGCTGGTTTCTGACTGGTTTAGACCTCATACTGAGACGGAAAGCCACAGATCCAAGGTTTTTAGCTGGTTTCTGACTGGTTTAGACCTCATACTGAGACGGAAAGCCACAGATCCAAGGTTTTTAGCTGGTTTCTGACTGGTTTAGACCTCATACTGAGACGGAAAGCCACAGATCCAAGGTTTTTAGCTGGTTTCTGACTGGTTTAGACCTCATACTGAGACGGAAAGCCACAGATCCAAGGTTTTTAGCTGGTTTCTGACTGGTTTAGACCTCATACTGAGACGGAAAGCCACAGATCCAAGGTTTTTAGCTGGTTTCTGACTGGTTTAGACCTCATACTGAGACGGAAAGCCACAGATCCAAGGTTTTTAGCTGGTTTCTGACTGGTTTAGACCTCATACTGAGACGGAAAGCCACAGATCCAAGGTTTTTAGCTGGTTTCTGACTGGTTTAGACCTCATACTGAGACGGAAAGCCACAGATCCAAGGTTTTTAGCTGGTTTCTGACTGGTTTAGACCTCATACTGAGACGGAAAGCCACAGATCCAAGGTTTTTAGCTGGTTTCTGACTGGTTTAGACCTCATACTGAGACGGAAAGCCACAGATCCAAGGTTTTTAGCTGGTTTCTGACTGGTTTAGACCTCATACTGAGACGGAAAGCCACAGATCCAAGGTTTTTAGCTGGTTTCTGACTGGTTTAGACCTCATACTGAGACGGAAAGCCACAGATCCAAGGTTTTTAGCTGGTTTCTGACTGGTTTAGACCTCATACTGAGACGGAAAGCCACAGATCCAAGGTTTTTAGCTGGTTTCTGACTGGTTTAGACCTCATACTGAGACGGAAAGCCACAGATCCAAGGTTTTTAGCTGGTTTCTGACTGGTTTAGACCTCATACTGAGACGGAAAGCCACAGATCCAAGGTTTTTAGCTGGTTCTGACTGGTTTAGACCTCATACTGAGACGGAAAGCCACAGATCCAAGGTTTTTAGCTGGTTTCTGACTGGTTTAGACCTCATACTGAGACGGAAAGCCACAGATCCAAGGTTTTTAGCTGGTTTCTGACTGGTTTAGACCTCATACTGAGACGGAAAGCCACAGATCCAAGGTTTTTAGCTGGTTTCTGACTGGTTTAGACCTCATACTGAGACGGAAAGCCACAGATCCAAGGTTTTTAGCTGGTTTCTGACTGGTTTAGACCTCATACTGAGACGGAAAGCCACAGATCCAAGGTTTTAGCTGGTTTCTGACTGGTTTAGACCTCATACTGAGACGGAAAGCCACAGATCCAAGGTTTTTTAGCTGGTTTCTGACTGGTTTAGACCTCATACTGAGACGGAAAGCCACAGATCCAAGGTTTTTAGCTGGTTTCTGACTGGTTTAGACCTCATACTGAGACGGAAAGCCACAGATCCAAGGTTTTTAGCTGGTTTCTGACTGGTTTAGACCTCATACTGAGACGGAAAGCCACAGATCCAAGGTTTTTAGCTGGTTTCTGACTGGTTTAGACCTCATACTGAGACGGAAAGCCACAGATCCAAGGTTTTTAGCTGGTTTCTGACTGGTTTAGACCTCATACTGAGACGGAAAGCCACAGATCCAAGGTTTTTAGCTGGTTTCTGACTGGTTTAGACCTCATACTGAGACGGAAAGCCACAGATCCAAGGTTTTTAGCTGGTTTCTGACTGGTTTAGACCTCATACTGAGACGGAAAGCCACAGATCCAAGGTTTTTAGCTGGTTTCTGACTGGTTTAGACCTCATACTGAGACGGAAAGCCACAGATCCAAGGTTTTTAGCTGGTTTCTGACTGGTTTAGACCTCATACTGAGACGGAAAGCCACAGATCCAAGGTTTTTAGCTGGTTTCTGACTGGTTTAGACCTCATACTGAGACGGAAAGCCACAGATCCAAGGTTTTTAGCTGGTTTCTGACTGGTTTAGACCTCATACTGAGACGGAAAGCCACAGATCCAAGGTTTTTAGCTGGTTTCTGACTGGTTTAGACCTCATACTGAGACGGAAAGCCACAGATCCAAGGTTTTTAGCTGGTTTCTGACTGGTTTAGACCTCATACTGAGACGGAAAGCCACAGATCCAAGGTTTTTAGCTGGTTTCTGACTGGTTTAGACCTCATACTGAGACGGAAAGCCACAGATCCAAGGTTTTTAGCTGGTTTCTGACTGGTTTAGACCTCATACTGAGACGGAAAGCCACAGATCCAAGGTTTTTAGCTGGTTTCTGACTGGTTTAGACCTCATACTGAGACGGAAAGCCACAGATCCAAGGTTTTTAGCTGGTTTCTGACTGGTTTAGACCTCATACTGAGACGGAAAGCCACAGATCCAAGGTTTTTAGCTGGTTTCTGACTGGTTTAGACCTCATACTGAGACGGAAAGCCACAGATCCAAGGTTTTTAGCTGGTTTCTGACTGGTTTAGACCTCATACTGAGACGGAAAGCCACAGATCCAAGGTTTTTAGCTGGTTTCTGACTGGTTTAGACCTCATACTGAGACGGAAAGCCACAGATCCAAGGTTTTTAGCTGGTTTCTGACTGGTTTAGACCTCATACTGAGACGGAAAGCCACAGATCCAAGGTTTTTAGCTGGTTTCTGACTGGTTTAGACCTCATACTGAGACGGAAAGCCACAGATCCAAGGTTTTTAGCTGGTTTCTGACTGGTTTAGACCTCATACTGAGACGGAAAGCCACAGATCCAAGGTTTTTAGCTGGTTTCTGACTGGTTTAGACCTCATACTGAGACGGAAAGCCACAGATCCAAGGTTTTTAGCTGGTTTCTGACTGGTTTAGACCTCATACTGAGACGGAAAGCCACAGATCCAAGGTTTTTAGCTGGTTTCTGACTGGTTTAGACCTCATACTGAGACGGAAAGCCACAGATCCAAGGTTTTTAGCTGGTTTCTGACTGGTTTAGACCTCATACTGAGACGGAAAGCCACAGATCCAAGGTTTTTAGCTGGTTTCTGACTGGTTTAGACCTCATACTGAGACGGAAAGCCACAGATCCAAGGTTTTTAGCTGGTTTCTGACTGGTTTAGACCTCATACTGAGACGGAAAGCCACAGATCCAAGGTTTTTAGCTGGTTTCTGACTGGTTTAGACCTCATACTGAGACGGAAAGCCACAGATCCAAGGTTTTTAGCTGGTTTCTGACTGGTTTAGACCTCATACTGAGACGGAAAGCCACAGATCCAAGGTTTTTAGCTGGTTTCTGACTGGTTTAGACCTCATACTGAGACGGAAAGCCACAGCTCCAAGGTTTTTAGCTGGTTTCTGACTGGTTTAGACCTCATACTGAGACGGAAAGCCACAGATCCAAGGTTTTTAGCTGGTTTCTGACTGGTTTAGACCTCATACTGAGACGGAAAGCCACAGATCCAAGGTTTTTAGCTGGTTTCTGACTGGTTTAGACCTCATACTGAGACGGAAAGCCACAGATCCAAGGTTTTTAGCTGGTTTCTGACTGGTTTAGACCTCATACTGAGACGGAAAGCCACAGATCCAAGGTTTTTAGCTGGTTTCTGACTGGTTTAGACCTCATACTGAGACGGAAAGCCACAGATCCAAGGTTTTTAGCTGGTTTCTGACTGGTTTAGACCTCATACTGAGACGGAAAGCCACAGATCCAAGGTTTTTAGCTGGTTTCTGACTGGTTTAGACCTCATACTGAGACGGAAAGCCACAGATCCAAGGTTTTTAGCTGGTTTCTGACTGGTTTAGACCTCATACTGAGACGGAAAGCCACAGATCCAAGGTTTTTAGCTGGTTTCTGACTGGTTTAGACCTCATACTGAGACGGAAAGCCACAGATCCAAGGTTTTTAGCTGGTTTCTGACTGGTTTAGACCTCATACTGAGACGGAAAGCCACAGATCCAAGGTTTATAGCTGGTTTCTGACTGGTTTAGACCTCATACTGAGACGGAAAGCCACAGATCCAAGGTTTTTAGCTGGTTTCTGACTGGTTTAGACCTCATACTGAGACGGAAAGCCACAGATCCAAGGTTTTTAGCTGGTTTCTGACTGGTTTAGACCTCATACTGAGACGGAAAGCCACAGATCCAAGGTTTTTAGCTGGTTTCTGACTGGTTTAGACCTCATACTGAGACGGAAAGCCACAGATCCAAGGTTTTTAGCTGGTTTCTGACTGGTTTAGACCTCATACTGAGACGGAAAGCCACAGATCCAAGGTTTTTAGCTGGTTTCTGACTGGTTTAGACCTCATACTGAGACGGAAAGCCACAGATCCAAGGTTTTTAGCTGGTTTCTGACTGGTTTAGACCTCATACTGAGACGGAAAGCCACAGATCCAAGGTTTTTAGCTGGTTTCTGACTGGTTTAGACCTCATACTGAGACGGAAAGCCACAGATCCAAGGTTTTTAGCTGGTTTCTGACTGGTTTAGTCCTCATACTGAGACGGAAAGCTACAGATCCAAGGTTTTTAGCTGGTTTCTGACTGGTTTAGACCTCATACTGAGACGGAAAGCCACAGATCCAAGGTTTTTAGCTGGTTTCTGACTGGTTTAGATACGTTCCCTTTAATCTGACACCTGGGGTCAGCAGTTTCAGTCGATGTAAGAGTTCAGTTTGAACCTTAAGGACAGAAATCTGTTGTATTTCTCATCTTCTCATCTGCCACAGACCTGAAACGATCCAGCAGGGCTTGAATAATTATCCCTGAAATAATCCACCTGTGTTATTTCTAAGATACATTCTGGTGCTTTTCCCACCACCTTGACGTCAAACTTCAGTTTTTTTTTCCAGTTTGAATTTCTGCTGTTTTTTTTTTTAATTGTTCAACTGTGAAAGAAATCAAATCTTCTTTGATTCTGATACCAATAAATCAGTCGATGGAGACCGAGATCACGGAGGTCACAGCAGGCTGGAAGTGCTTTGGAGGAGAAACCAGAGAAACCTTTGGAGCTCTGAAACAGTTCTGACCTGAGCTGACTGCAGGTGTGTGCTGTGTCCAAACATCTGCTTTAAGCCCACTAATCCTTGAATGATCCGAGCCGAGGCCTCTGGGTGGATTCACATACTTTCTTAAATAGTTTCAGTTGTAGATAAAAAGAGGCCTGCTGGCTGTGCTGCACGACAGCAGAAAACCGAGTTCACAGACGGTTGTTTTTCCACGAAGCTCTTCATCGACAGCTCTGCTCTCTGCCAGCAGATGGGGAGGCGAAGTGAAAGGTATTTAAATAGCTCTCCACCACAGAGGCTGGTTTTTCATCTGCAACAGGTCGTCAGCAGAGAAAGAGAGCTCTAAACACTCAGGAAAACATAAACCTCTAACAAAAACCTTTGTGGTTCTCTGGTTCTAATGACGGGACGCCGAAAGGCAACATTTTGGCAGTTAAAACACTTTTCTGGGAAGTGTTTGGGGAATTCAAGGATAAGGTGGAGTTATGAAGCTTTTGGAAAAGGGGGCATTGGATTTAAGGCTGACTGCAATTACCTTTTTGGTATTTGATC
This sequence comes from Leuresthes tenuis, assembly GCF_036924035.1. NCBI lineage: Eukaryota > Metazoa > Chordata > Actinopteri > Atheriniformes > Atherinopsidae > Leuresthes > Leuresthes tenuis. The sequence continues at coordinate 153,540 of NW_027325378.1, read as the reverse complement.
ACAGTTTCAATACTTTGATTTATCTAAATCGAAGATAAAGTCAAGAACCGACAACTAGACTTCAGTTCAATTCAGCTTTATTTATAAAGCACCAAATCACAACATTTGTCATCTCAAGGCACTTCAAAGATACAATTTTAATCCAATTAATTAGATAAAAAAATAGTCCAATTCATTCATTCAGAGCCGATTCAAAAACAGTTTCTGAGCTCAGGAAACCAGCAGAATGCACTGAAACTTCTCTCTGATCCAATCCCCGTCCTGAGAAAAAACTCCCTTTAAACAGGAAGAAACCTCCATCAGAACCAGAACCAGGAAGAAACCTCCATCAGAACCAGAACCAGGAAGGGTCCATCTGTTTGAATGAGGATTTAATGCTTTGATGCTAATACCTGCTAATGCTAATGTCTGAAAGTGCTGCCTCTCATTCAGATGATTTAAATTTATTCAATTCAGCACCAAATCACAACAAATGAAGTCACGTGGAGAGAAAAAACTCCTTTTAACAGGAAGAAACCTCCATCAGAACCAGAACCAGGAAGGGTCCATCTGCCTGGACCAGCTGGGGCTGAGAGGACAGGAAAGAGGGGACAACAAGCAGCGTAACACCAGGCCAGAGACACCTGCTGAGAGAGAGAAACACAAGTTAATGACAGCAATGATGTCATCTGGACATGGAGGGAGGAGAGGTGCATCATGGGAGCTCCCCCAGCAGGCTGGGCCTATAGCAGCAGAACATGGAGGGAGGAGAGGTGCATCATGGGAGCTCCCCCAGCAGGCTGGGCCTATAGCAGCAGAACATGGAGGGAGGAGAGGTGCATCATGGGAGCTCCCCCAGCAGGCTGGGCCTATAGCAGCAGAACTATGGGATGTTTCATATTTCATATCCTCTTCTGAATTTAACAGGGAGCCAATGAAGAGAAGCTAAAGCTGGAGAAACATGATCTCTGCTGTTAGATCTCAGCAGAACTCTGGCTGCAGGGTTTTGGATCAGCTGGAGGCTTTTCAGAGAATCTGTGGGACAGAACAATAATAAGGAATTACAGTAGTTCAGTCCTGAAGGAACAGATGCATGGAGCAGTTTCTCTGCCCTGAGACAGGATGGTCCTGATTTTAATGATATTATGAAGGTGAAAGAAGGCAGAAACCTGCTTTATATGAGAGTCAGAGGACTGAAATAACTCCAAGGTTCCTCACTGTTACATTCTCAGGTAAACAGAATTATTCAGAGATATTCATTGGGTCTACATGAATCAGTCTGGACCCAGAGGAGGACGAGATGTTCCACAGCGGGCCTTCGGTGCTATGTTCATGTTTCTGTATTTATCAGACGCTTTTATCCAAAGCTAACAAGCTAACAATAAGCTACATGGAAGGAACCCAGGAGTCCGACTCTGTCAGAGGGGACAGAGCAGAGATAGGGTGCAGGCATAGAAGGAGGTGCAGAAAGATAAAGTGCAGAGATAGAGGGGGGAGGGAAGTACAAGGTAAGTGCTGGGATAGGAGATGCTCTCTGAAGAGCTGGGTTTTCAGGAGCTTCTTGAAGATAGACAGGGACGCCCCTGTTCTGGTAGCGCTCGGTAGGTCATTCCACCATCGTGGGACGACACATGAACAGAGTTTGGATTGTCTTAGGCGTGGTGTAGGAGCTGCTAGACGACAATCCTGGGACCAACGGAGGGACCCAGTTGGGACAGAAGCCTTTGCAAGAGCATTCAAGTAGATGGAGCCGTTCCATTAAGCTCTTTGTAGCTAACATCAGGGACTTGAACCTGATGCTAAGGGCAGCCAGAGGAGCTCAATGAACAGAGGGGGGACGTGTTCTTTTAGGCTTCCAGGCTTATTTTACTGCACGAGCAGCATCTATGGTCTGTGTGACCTTCGGAGGAAGGGCGTAACCATGGTTTAGACATTGGGGGGGGTCCAAGAAAAACAAAGTTGTTGAGTGCATTATCTACAATTCTTTATTTATATATGAAAAATTGGACATTTAGAACATAGTTTAGACCAGGGGTCGGGAACCTTTTTGACTAAGAGAGCCATGAAAGCAAAAAAAATTTAAATTTATTTCAATGAGAGCCATATAATATATTTTAAAAGTGAATCAGTAGCTCTAGCTTGTACCCTGCTCAGTAGCTCTAGCTTGTACCCTGCTCAGTAGCTCTAGCTTGTACCCTGCTCAGTAGCTCTAGCTTGTACCCTGCTCAGTAGCTCTAGCTTGTACCCTGCTCAGTAGCTCTGGCTTGTACCCTGCTCAGTAGCTCTAGCTTGTACCCTGCTCAGTAGCTCTAGCTTGTACCCTGCTCAGTAGCTCTAGCTTGTACCCTGCTCAGTAGCTCTAGCTTGTACCCTGCTCAGTAGCTCTGGCTTGTACCCTGCTCAGTAGCTCTAGCTTGTTCCCTGCTCAGTAGCTCTAGCTTGTACCCTGCTCAGTAGCTCTAGCTTGTACCCTGCTCAGTAGCTCTAGCTTGTACCCTGCTCAGTAGCTCTAGCTTGTACCCTGCTCAGTAGCTCTAGCTTGTACCCTGCTCAGTAGCTCTAGCTTGTACCCTGCTCAGTAGCTCTGGCTTGTACCCTGCTCAGTAGCTCTAGCTTGTACCCTGCTCAGTAGCTCTGGCTTGTACCCTGCTCAGTAGCTCTAGCTTGTACCCTGCTCAGTAGCTCTAGCTTTTACCCTGCTCAGTAGCTCTAGCTTTTACCCTGCTCAGTAGCTCTAGCTTGTACCCTGCTCAGTAGCTCTGGCTTGTACCCTGCTCAGTAGCTCTGGCTTGTACCCTGCTCTGTAGCTCTGGCTTGTACCCTGCTCAGTAGCTCTAGCTTGTACCCTGCTCAGTAGCTCTAGCTTGTACCCTGCTCAGTAGCTCTAGCTTGTACCCTGCTCAGTAGCTCTAGCTTGTACCCTGCTCAGTAGCTCTAGCTTGTACCCTGCTCGGTAGCTCTAGCTTGTACCCTGCTCGGTAGCTCTAGCTTGTACCCTGCTCAGTAGCTCTTGGCACGCTTTCTTTCTGCTGTCTCCTGCCGGGTATTTTGATGCAAAGGTAGCATGGTGCGTGTCGAAGTGCCGCTTTACATTCGACCGTTTCATCGATGTAATTTTGTCTTTGCAAATTAGACACACCGCAGAATTTGCTCTCCCCACAAAGGCGAATTCTTCAGTCCATTCGGCCTGAAATGTACGATACTCGTCATCTTTTTTTCTTTTCGCCATCTTCTTCGTCGAAGGGTTAGCTTTGAGCTAATGACCGAGCAGACTGATTCAAAAGGGGGCGTTTACCTGTTTTACGCTGCAACGTAGTCCAGTATCATCCAATTAAAATAATGCTCCTGCAGCCCTGAACAGGACATGAAAAATCGATGGATGGATTAAAACAAGTGAGAATATTTAGTTTTATCTGCGAGCCAGATGCAATCATCAAAAGAGCCACACCTGGCTGGCGAGCCATAGGTTCCCGACCCCTGGGTTAGACTATTAGAGACCGATCCCTTGACAGGGTTCATAAAAGGAGAACATCCATTTTACATATTTTCTTTTGTATGTTGGGGGGGACACGACCCCCCCAAAGAATGCGTGGTTACGCCATCGGTTGGATGTCAGAGTGACTCTTTTGCTGCAAAAAGGGGGGAAACTTGAGGTTTTAGTGATAATCATCCAACAGGCCACATGCGTTGGAAAAGTGCTGCCACTCTCAGCTGACTGAGGCTCTGACAAATGTTAAGCAGGAACTTCTGATCCGTTGGACCCTCGGTTCATCAGAGCATGGACGCTTCGGCCAATGATCCAGACCAGAGACAGCTGGGCATGTCTGAACTTTCTGATGTTGCAGCAGACTGTGAAGTACCACCTCTGTGGAGGTTCAACCTGCTGGTCGGCTTTGATGTAATCCCCCTAATCCTTAAAGTTGTGGCTGTTTTTCTTTTGAACTGCTGGAATTCTGTCTGCAGGTTTGCACTAAACCTTTTGAGTTAGCTGCCTCTCCTTCTCATCTTCAGTGAAGCTCTGACAGCATGAAGAATCTCTTTGTTCTATCGCATTATTCGAGGCCTGCAGTGTTGTGTTGATCAGATGTGCTGCCGTCATGCGTGTGTCATACATGTGTGAGCGCCGGCTGACAGCTGAAGGGCTGAACTCTGTCATATGAGCCTGAGGCTGTGTGTGATGTGGTCCGTTTTAAAGCAAACTGCACCTGTGACATCACGCTTTGAGCTGTGAGGTCACCAGCAGCTGTTTTATTAAAGATGTGAAGGAAAGTTTCTTTCCTTTAACGCTTTGCTCTCTGGTTCTGGATGGACCGGAGATAACTGGTTCCTGTTGAATTAAACGTGTGGAATACTTTTAAACATGTGGTGGAAACTGCTAAATGTGCTTTTTAACGCCTGCTGTCATTGGGCGAGAGGCGGGGAACACCTGAACAGCTCGCCACACGTTTTGGGTTCAGTGGGTTAAAAAAATCCATCCATCATCTTCCTCTTATCTGAGGTCGGGTCAGAACCAACAGGTCCAGGAGGGAAACCATCCATCCCTCTACAGCTCCTCCTGGGGGGTCCTGAGGCGTTCCCAGGCCTGATGGGATATATAATCCCTCCAGTGAGTTCTGGTTCTGACCCGGGGAGCAGCAGCTCTACTCTGAGCTCCCTCTGGATGGCGGAGCCACTGAAACTCCTCCAGCTGAGGCAGAGACTCATCCCGACCCGGAGGTTCAGAACCACGGCCTCAGATCTGGAGCAGCTGACCTTCACCTTCAGCTCCACCTTTCTCCGGTTCAGAACCACTTTCGTCCCGGCTGCTTCTCACTCAGCTGGTGAACAGAACCTCATCATCTGCAGAAAGCAGAAAACCCTGAGGTTCCCGAACCAGACGCCCTCCTCCAGATCCTGTCCATGAAAACCCGAACAGGACCGGTGAGGAGGGGCAGCCCTGGAGGAGTCCAACAGGCACCGTGAACCAGAACCACTTTGGACCAGCAACATGGACACAGCTTATTGTTTATTGTTAAGAGGATTTGTTCAAAGCTGGTCTTCCTGGGGTCCACAAACAGCTCTGACTGTTATTCAAGGCTGGACCCATCCTGACTGCTGTGGGCGGGACAGTCCAGATAATACACAAAGGTTCTGGTTCTGGAGCGAGCCCGGTGCAGAAGAAGAGGTGAAACCAGTCAGCTCTTATCTCACCTTTATTCCTGAGCTCTGAGCTCCCAGGCGGCTCTCTGGCGTCGCCGTGGAGACGGGACAGGGCGGAGTCACCTACCGGTGGGCGGAGTCATCTACCGATGGGCGGGGTCATCTACCGATGGGCGGAGTCATCTACCGATGGGCGGAGTCATCTACCGATGGGCGGAGTCATCTACCGGTGGGCGGAGTCACATCATCGTATTCAGAAAGCTTCGTGTGCTGAAGGAGAACGATGTCACAGGGTCTGTTTTTGACCTGAATCTGAGTTTAATGAAGGAGGAGAAAAAAGGAGCTGAACAACTCATTTTAGAGCCGTCCTTCAACCTTTTAAAGACAGAGTGAGAGTCTAATGAAATGCGGCCACATTTTCACATTCAGAAGCACGTTTCTTTAACTGAAGACGCCTTAAAAGTCCTTAAAAGTCTTTCTGATGTCCAAATATGTCTATTTGGTTCCTCATTTTCCTACCTGGCTCCTCTAGCTCGGTCAGATTTCTAACATCTGCTGCTCAGACCAACTGAATCAATAGATTCCTACGTGATGTGATCCGTGATTGATTGACCGACGCGTCCCGGGTTTTGATGCATTCCTGCATGTTTGTTGGACCGATCGGGACCTTTCTCACCGGAGAGAAGACAGTGAATGATTTGAAATCTTCCAGTGATGGAAGCAGCATTCAGAGGCTTTTGTGAAGCTGCAGAAACACATTTATGGAGTTCAGGCAGATGTGAAACTACATAAATGACCATAAAGCCACATTTCTGGGACACATCAGAACGTTTTTACGCCTCATAACTGCTTCAGCCTCCTATGATACCGATTCTGTCCATAAATTCTTCATTTATTTTAGCAGAAATGTCCCAAACGGCTTCTTGCTTTAACGGTTTGATCGTTTAAAATAGGAGAAAACAGCATCTTTCCTGTAGATTCAGTGTTTCTGACTTTTAACCGGACCAAACGTCACTTCCTGACGCTGTGGAGGAGACTGTGGCGCACGTGCACGTACGTGCACGCTGACGTGTGCGTGAGCTCGACCAGACAAAGGCTCGTTTTGTTTGTGCTTTTCAGGGGAACCTGAGTCTCCGTCGTCGCCTCTAATTGCTGCTTTGCACAAACATTTTTTGTTATAATCTCCACATTTCCACCAGTGTTTGGCTCTCCTGTTTAATTTATCGCCCTGTTTACACTGCTCGCACTTGACAGCTGCAAACATGTCTGCACCAGATCCAGACACAAAAAGAGCCTGATGTTTGACTGGAAAACATTTCACCATCCGGACCTTTCATCCTCCCTCTTCCTCACCTCTTTCTGTCTCCTGATTTTCTCCGGCTTTTGTCTTGTTAGCGCCACGTTTAATGACTGCAGCTGCTGAATTATTCATCCCTGGCTGTAATGTGAGAGGGGTTTATGTAATATTATGTATTTTTGATAACTTGGTGTCACACGGAGGCTTCAGTCTCTTGAGAGGACTTTATGTAACACAAATGAATCATTTCACCAGTGGGGAGTTTTCCAGCTTCACGCCTTGTTTGTGAGTAAAATGATCGACTGAAACCGAGCTGAAAACTAACCGTTCCAAAGAAATGCTGAACAGGCCTCATATAACTCTGTAAAGGTGTGAACAGCTGAAACTGGAAGATCAAACATTTCTGTCAGTATTTGAAAACAGCTTAGTTTCATTTCAGTTTTTGTTTTGTTTCAGTTTCAGAAAGCCAAAGATCGCGTTCTTCCAAAGCTTTGAACTCTTTTACCGAACCAGGTCTCAACAATCAGCAGCCAGACTTTCTGTAGCCTTTAAAGTGTCCTGATCAACAGTTCTGCAGCTTTCTGTAACCTTTAAAGTGTCCTGATCAACAGTTCTGCAGCTTTCTGAAACCTTTAAAGTGTCCTGATCAATAGTTCTGCAGCTTTCTGAAACCTTTAAAGTGTCCTGATCAACAGTTCTGCTGCTTTCTGAAACCTTTAAAGTATCCTGATCAACAGTTCTGCAGCTTTCTGAAACCTTTAAAGTGTCCTGATCAACAGTTCTGCAGCTTTCTGAAACCTTTAAAGTGTCCTGATCAACAGTTCTGCAGCTTTCTGAAACCTTTAAAGTGTCCTGATCAACAGTTCTGCAGCTTTCTGAAACCTTTAAAGTGTCCTGATCAATAGTTCTGCAGCTTTCTGTAACCTTTAAAGTGTCCTGATCAATAGTTCTGCAGCTTTCTGTAACCTTTAAAGTGTCCTGATCAATAGTTCTGCAGCTTTCTGTAACCTTTAAAGTGTCCTGATCAACAGTTCTGCAGCTTTCTGTAACCTTTAAAGTGTCCTGATCAACAGTTCTGCAGCTTTCTGAAACCTTTAAAGTGTCCTGATCAACAGTTCTGCAGCTTTCTGTAACCTTTAAAGTGTCCTGATCAACAGTTCTGCAGCTTTCTGAAACCTTTAAAGTGTCCTGATCAACAGTTCTGCAGCTTTCTGAAACCTTTAAAGTGTCCTGATCAACAGTTCTGCAGCTTTCTGAAACCTTTAAAGTGTCCTGATCAACAGTTCTGCAGCTTTCTGAAACCTTTAAAGTGTCCTGATCAACAGTTCTGCAGCTTTCTGAAACCTTTAAAGTGTCCTGATCAACAGTTCTGCAGCTTTCTGTAACCTTTAAAGTGTCCTGATCAACAGTTCTGCAGCTTTCTGAAGCCTTTAAAGTGTCCTGATCAACAGTTCTGCAGCTTTCTGTAACCTTTAAAGTGTCCTGATCAACAGTTCTGCAGCTTTCTGAAACCTTTAAAGTGTCCTGATCAATAGTTCTGCAGCTTTCTGAAACCTTTAAAGTGTCCTGATCAACAGTTCTGCAGCTTTCTGTAACCTTTAAAGTGTCCTGATCAACAGTTCTGCAGCTTTCTGTAACCTTTAAAGTGTCCTGATCAACAGTTCTGCAGCTTTCTGAAACCTTTAAAGTGTCCTGATCAATAGTTCTGCAGCTTTCTGAAACCTTTAAAGTGTCCTGATCAGGCTCGATCAGGACTTCTGGACACTTTCATCCAGAAGCGACTGTGTTATCTGGAGCAGTTCTGCTCTTAAATAAGTTCTGGAGGGTTCTTACAGCCGTCTGTGTTCGTGCCGGATAAAAATCACCGTTTCGTCCTGTTTTCTGCAGCTTTTCACTCCTCATCATATCTTCACATACATGTGGTATTGATATCATCACAGAAATAGTCATCAAGGAGCCTCATGCTCCTCTCAACATGCTGCACAGGAAGCACATTTCCACACTGAAGGTTTTACATCACGTCCTGCCTCCTGTGCGCTCTAAAGAGACCAGCGCCAGCACCACCCTCTCATATTTCCAGCTGTCAGAACATCTCCAGCTGTGACTGAACAAAACCTGCAGTCCACACGCTTTCTGCAGCGTTCATGTGTGAAAACTGTGCTCGTAGGGTTGTTAGCGTCAGTGTTTTCATCAAACATCAACAGGTCCTGTGACTGAAGGAGGGCAAATAAAAAGACAGAGTTCTGGTTTCCCCCGTGGACGGATCCAGTCGGGTTTTGGGCTTTAGTTTCAGTCAAGGACAAGCTGAACCCTCAGAGTCTCTAAACATGGATGCAGGCCTCAAACAAGCCCTGAATCTGACAGAACCGGCGCCTTTTTACAGGAAGAACGAAGGAAGGTCCTTCGAACAGGACCCGGAGGACCCGGAGGACCCTGAGGACCCTGAGCTGCCACCGGCTGCGATGCTCAGCAGCAACCCTCAGAGTCTCTAAACATGGATGCAGGCCTCAAACAAGCATGAAATGAAGCCCTGAATCTGACAGAACCGGCGCCTTTTTACAGGAAGAACGAAGGAAAATCCTTCCAACAGGACCCGGAGGACCCGGAGGACCCTGAGGACCCTGAGCTGCCACCGGCTGCGATGCTCAGCAGCAGAGGTGTCTCTGGATCCCTAACTGTGATGCTAAAAGAACCGAGCCTCTGGTCCAGGTGCAAGAAAGCAACAAAAAGAAGCACCTGAATACACCACAAAGATCCCAGATTTCCACGATGAAGCAGAACTAAAGTGGCTGCAGATGTTCCGGCTCAGATGATGGAGAACCTCGCAGAGAGACGCCGCTACAGCTCAGCTCTGGTTTCTTTTTACTGTAGTCTGCAGACATCTGTCTGCACACACGTCTCCTCTGGCACTCGCTTCACATTTCTGATGTTCGCTCTGTCGCAGCAGAGCAAAGCTGAGTAAAGAGCAGCAGGTGAGGCTGGATGCAGCAGGAAGGGAAACAGCTGGCCTGAGTGTGTCAGACCTCCCTCCGACCACAAGATGCAGCTTTGATGACTGATCACTCTGAGGTGTGTTTCTGCACCTTTTCCTTACCTTTCAGGATCAGTTTGAACGGGATCTCAGTGACGTTTCACTTCCTTTTGTTCTGCTTCCCGTCATCGCTGAAGTTTGGGAATAAAACGAGAACAATTACAAATAAATCAGCTAAAACAGGAAGAAAAAACCGCAAAGTGCTGAATGAAAACCTTCAAAGAAAGCAGGAATTTACCCAGGAAAGCCACATGTTCACAGGCCGTTAGTTAGCAAAGATCCAAAGTTAGACGTGAAACCACAAAGCAGCTGAAGGAAACTCGCTGTTTCTGATGAACAATCACCAAACCAGACGGCTTTGATCACCGATTAGATGCTTTAACGCAGATGTGTTGAGGTCACGGGGTCACGGGGTCGCACACACACCTGGACTTACATCAGTGTGTGACGGCAGCAAGACGCTTTCCTTCATGACTCAGCAGGGATGAAACACCACAACAACACATGACATCAGCTCCTGTCCAGCTTCTGTAACTCAGCAGAACCAGAACCTGCAGACCGGGATATGAAGCGTGAGTCAGCTGGCAGTTTCTGGTAAAACAAACCAAGATTTGGTCTGAAAAATGTCACAAAAACTTCCCCAAACAAGCACACATCACAAGAAATACAAGCCGACGAATCAGTAAGAGTTAGATTTAAACCTGGATGACACTTTCATCTGACTAAATAAAGAAGAATTAAACTGTTTGCCAAAAGAAGTTTGTGAAGCTGTAAAAACCCAGCGAGCCAGACAGAGAGTCATTCTGACAGCCAGGACCGTGGGCGGTTAACGGATGGCGTCATCACTCAGAAGGACTTTCCCCTGTTAATGATGACCATGAAAGGAGCTGCGTGTTCTTTTCCAAACACCTGTAAAGTTCTCCAAAAGTGATTAGTCAGCACTGAACTCCCAGCGAGCGGTTTGTCATGGCCCATGGCGCGTTTCTGCTCCCGCCTCCATCTTTGTGAGGAGCTTTCTCCGACAGTTTGGGGCCGTGTGAGGGTTCGGGTTTTATTTTTGGGTCGAATGGGTCCTCACCGGAGACATGAAATCCCCACAAAGAGATGCAAGTAAGGCTAAAGTAAACTGCTAAGACTGCAAAGACAAAGCAAAGCATCCAAAAAAGAAACAAAACAGCCAGAAAGAGGCATAAAGCAACTGAAAAAGGACACAAAATAAACTATATGAACCACAGTTGAAAACACAAGACAACTCAAAATGATCACTAAAAGCAAAGCGAGAAACAAAGTGAAGGAGAAGCTAAATTAAAGGATTAAAATGAAAGAATAGAGGAGGTGTTGGGGGTCAGTGCCTGGGATCTGGGACCTAATCTGGGACCTGATCTGGGACCTAATCTGGGACCTGATCTGGGACCTAATCTGGGACCTGATCTGGGACCTAATCTGGGACCTGATCTGGGACCTGATCTGGGACCTGATCTGGGACCTAATCTGGGACCTAATCTGGGACCTGATCTGGGACCTGATCTTGGACCTAATCTGGGACCTAATCTGGGACCTGATCTGGGACCTAATCTGGGACCTGATCTGGGACCTGATCTGGGACCTAATCTGGGACCTGATCTGGGACCTGATCTGGGACCTAATCTGGGACCTGATCTGGGACCTGATCTGGGACCTGATCTGGGACCTGATCTGGGACCTAATCTGGGACCTAATCTGGGACCTGATCTGGGACCTGATCTGGGACCTAATCTGGGACCTGATCTGGGACCTGATCTGGGACCTGATCTGGGACCTAATCTGGGACCTAATCTGGGACCTGATGTGGGACCTAATCTGGGACCTGATCTGGGACCTGATCTGGGACCTAATCTGGGACCTAATCTGGGACCTGATCTGGGACCTAATCTGGGACCTAATCTGGGACCTGATCTGGGACCTGATCTGGGACCTGATCTGGGACCTGATCTGGGACCTGATCCAACCTGGAGTTGTGAGTCGAAGTTGATTCACTGTGATACGTCTTTCAGAAATGGAGGTAATCACAGATCAAACCCTCCAGCTCTGAGCTGTCGCTCGGCTTGCTGTTTTTGAGCTGAATCTGATGTGTGGCTCAGCCTCTTCTGTTCAGTCGGCTTAAAGAGGACTGATGTAGAGCCAGTGCTGTGTTTCAGGCCACAGGTGCAGGTCTGGGTTGGACCGATGTAAGCCTGTTTGTGCATGTGCTGCGGCAGGAGATGATTCAGCAGATACTCCTGTTTGAGGTGGGCTGCTGCACCACAGCACACACTCACTGCAGATGCAGCAACACGCTCAAATAAAACGCCACACAGCTACACGTAAAAAGGGCTTCTTCTGTGTATCATAACTGGGTTTTGGCTCAGGCACGAGGGGCGGTTCTAGGGGTGGGGCCACTGGGGCATTGGCCCCAGCTGAACTCTGATTGGCCCCCTGAAGTGTCCCTGTCTTGTCACTCATCTGTCCTTTGTCCGATAGCTCCAGATTATAGGTGGCTGCAGTTCCATGTCGAAGATTTGAAGATCGATGTTGGACAAACACTTGGCCCCTCTATGAATATTGTGGCCCGTTACTCAGAAAAATTCTAGATCTTTCACTGTCCGGCATATCCTAGAACTACCAGAGCACTAAAACCTCTTTCATAATCATTAAATACACTTCAAGGACCCCCTGTGAACCAAATGATGAACTACAGAACCTCCAAAAAGACAGCATGCCTCCTGAGTGACTAATTAAACCAGTTAATGGACTACAGACATCACTGACATTAAGACATCCCCAAGAGCCAAACCAACCATCTTAAAGACAGATAAAACTTCTTAATGTCAGTTTGAACTACCTAACTTTCCCTTAGCACACCTACCAGGACTTTGAGTTCACACCGATTAGTCGCATATCCTTTTCAGTTTTCAGCCCTCTCAGTGTATGATTTACCAACTAAGTCCTCTGGGAGTCCACTGTGAGTCCACTGGGAGTCATCTGGGAGTCCACTGGGAATCCACTGGGAGTCCTCTGGGAATCCACTGGGAGTCCACTGGGAGTCATCTGGGAGTCCACTGGGAATCCACTGGGAATCCACTGGGAGTCCACTGGGAATCCACTGGGAATCCACTGGGAGTCCACTGGGAGTCCACTGGGAATCCACTGGGAATCCACTGGGAGTCCACTGGGAGTCCACTGGGAGTCCACTGGGAGTCCACTGGGAGTCCACTGGGAGTCATCTGGGAGTCCACTGGGAGTCCACTGGGAGTCCTCTGGGAGTCCACTGGGAGTCCACAGGGAATTCACTGGGACTCTGCAGAGAACTCCCCGGCTGGTCCTGTATAGACTAACAGATCCACCAGTGGTGGATGGTCCAGTGTGTAGGATGTGATCACATCTGAAGGCCCAAATTTCAAGTTAAGGCTATGAAAACATCATAATTTTCATGTGATCTGAAAGCGTGGTTGTTGATGCTGTACTGCAGTATTACCAATAGATTCCCATTAATGATACATATGGAACCACAAAAGATGTCAGATCTTCTTACTAACTGTTAATATCTACTAATATTACTGTATTTACCACCAGAGAACCTAAGAAGTCATTATACCTTCTCTTATGAACACAAGAACCATATAATTCACATCCAAAGCATCATTACAACCATCAGAAGGACCTCTTTGTGGCTTCATCAATCACTAAAAGACTCACATGACTTTCTATTTGGTTCCTTTAGCATCTCAACAGGCCAATAAAAGTCACTTGAAGAGCTGATAGAACCTTCCACATAGAACCAGTTTTAGACTGTGAGTTATGTCTGGGGTTGAAAATTATTGAAATTATCCATATTGATGGTGATTTCTGCTCCTTGACTCAAAGTTGATCATCTGTCAGTGCCAATGAGTTACTCCACAGTCCAGATCTGCCTTATCCAGGCTTTAAATCTCCACCAACCACACAGAACTTACGCCTAACTCAGCCAAACTCTCACAGCCCTAACTCAGCCCAGAACTACCAACCGACTCAAAGTTGACAGTGAATTTTTCTGGGTTCAGTAAATTTGGACGCTTTGTTGGGTTGGAGCTGCAGTCCTGCCAGGAGATGCTGCCAGACTAAAACCACAACAGACTGACGGAGAGCATGAGCAGGAACCTGATGAAGCTAATCAGCAATCCCAAACCAGAACCCTCAATCAGGATGTGTACTGGAACCACACAGATAATATGATGGAGAGTTTAGCTGCTGACGGGTGGAAAGTTGCTTCAGGAAAAGAAACCTGATGATTATGAGCCACAGAAACAAGGTTTGTCTCTGTTTTCTCTTAATATTAACGTGTTTTACTCAGAAAAGAAGTCACAGTTTATATTATAGATGTTCTACAGTCAGGCTGCAAAGTCTTGGTTCACCTGTCCAGGAACCTGATGGATGAGAAGAAGAAGGATGCTGAGGCTGTTCAACAGAACAAAGCAAAGCCGAAAGATAACTGGGATGTTAAGAAGTCAGGTTAAAGATGTCAGACAGGCAGTCTCATGAGCTTTTACCTGATGGTGACGCCATAGGAAGAGCTCATAAAGACCCGGTTTATCCTTTGGACAGCTGGGCATCACGGTTCATATTACAACAAATTAAAACTGACAACTGGAGGAAGAGTCAATAAATCACTAATCTGGCTCCATCTTCATGTAAATCATTGTTTAAATATGTCAAAGCTGTGGAGATATTTTAGTTTAAGCCCAAAATATCCGGCTGCTGTTGGTGCTCCATGGATCTATCCCACAAAACCAGAAGCTCTGACTAAAACCAAAAGAAACTGAGAACCCCTGATAGTCAAAGTTGGCATCCTGCTCTGTTTATAGGTGAATGTTTGACCTTCTGTAAAAGATCCAGAGCCAAGCTGCCTGTGAGGCTGAGGACCCTCCGAGGCCCTGAAGGCCTCCTAAAGGAGCTGAGGGATAAATCCCAGAACCTGAGGAGTAAAGCTGGATGTCCTCTTGAAATAAATGATGGAAATCTCTCTACATGCACCTCGGCACCAGAGGACGAAGGCCAGAAAACACAAACAAAAAGTTCCTTAAGACCATTTGGTGTCCACATTCGTAAAAGTGCTGAGCTTTCTATTCCCAACACGCTGTGTTTGTGCTCAGCGGTGGGAAGACGGTAAGGTGTGGGCTCTGCCGGCGCCCCGTGGGTTAATAAAGGTTAACGGACAGCTGAAGAGCACAGCAGGGACTTCCAGGGATGTGAGCACATTTTCTGCTTCATAACAGCGGAAATACACAAATTAGATTTAAGACCTCAAACATTTTATGAGTCCACAAAGTTGGTCTCCATTTCACGCTCGGTGGAGGAGCTCAAAGTTTCGGTGTCTTCGTGACATCAGGAGTTCACCACGAGCCCAGGAAGCACACATGACTGTCTTTAACTGTGTCTGAGCTGCTTTTCGGGGTTTGGGCCTGAATGAAATGTTTCCATGTCACTCAGCTCTTCTGCTGGATATGAGCTCGGATAAAAGTCTCTGGTGCTGTCTGGGAAAAGTCTGAGCAGAGAGAGTGGAAATGAGAGGCTGTGGAGACAATAAATGTCATTCCACAAACTGGGAATCCTTTAGTTTACATCCACAGGAGGCTGAGGAGCTGCAACCAGGAAACAGTCCAAACACTAAATATATGACAAAACCAAACATTCAAACAGCTTCAGGAGAGATTCCTGATACCTGAGTTGTATTTTCTGTCATTGTGCATCCTATCCTGACTTTTAAACCAAATCTAATGCTTTAATATAGTACAGATCTGGCTCACTTTCATCAACATCGTCTCTGTTTTTAGCTGTTTGTCACAATTATTCAGAATGTCCTCTCCCAAGTTTCCTGAAATAATTGGTGGAGAGTTGGAGCAAGTTTCTTTAGTGTTTGTGTGGTCAGTTGCATCTAATTATTGTGTTTCATTGTTAGGATTTGTGGGAGTGGAAAGGACCCAAATTCAAGCAGAATTAAGACTCAAACAAAACCAAAAGCCCTGCGAAGGCATGGTTTCCGTAAACAAAACTCTGAAAATGCACAGCAGAGCGAGCCAAAACAGAACTTGACCTGAAATGGAAAGAATACATGGTTGTAGCTCAGTTTAAGCTGTTTAATGTGTTTAGACTGGTTTCAAATTAAACTAGCATCATATGGATTGTTTTCTATGCTTTTATTTCTAAAATAAAACAGTTAAATTCAATTAAGTTCAGTTAAAAAATACATTAATTTCCAATGAGAAATTATATTGTTGCAGTGTAAATCACATTAAAGTTATGCTATTGTTATAGATGCAGAATAAAATAAATACAAAGAAAATCTGCGTCTCACAGAGGAAGGTAGGAACCTTCAGAGGTCTCCATCAGTGGGTTGGGCTGTTGTTTCTGTTGCTTAGCAACAACTCAGCTGATGATGTCACACACAGCGTCAGCAGGTAACTCAGGTGAACTGAGACAGACAACATGGACAGAAACTCACAGCCAGCAGTTCAACATCTGGGCTGCAGAGACGCTCCAGGATTCCACCATCTGTTGTTAACCAGCTCTGTGATCCTCCTCCTTTACTGTTAGCGCTCTGTCTGCAGTCTCTGTCTGCCCGGATAGTCTTAAAGCTGAGCAGAGAGCTGTTAGAGTTGTTCCTGCAGCCAGGTCCAGGATTCCACCATCTGTTGTTAACCAGCTCTGTGATCCTCCTCCTTTACTGTTAGCGCTCTGTCTGCAGTCTCTGTCTGCCCGGATTGTCTTAAAGCTGAGCAGAGAGCTGTTAGAGTTGTTCCTGCAGCCAGGTCCAGGATTCCACCATCTGTTGTTAAGCAGCTCTGTGATCCTCCTCCTTTACTGTTAGCGCTCTGTCTGCAGTCTCTGTCTGCCCGGATAGTCTTAAAGCTGAGCAGAGAGCTGTTAGAGTTGTTCCTGCAGCCAGGTCCAGGATTCCACCATCTGTTGTTAACCAGCTCTGTGATCCTCCTCCTTTACTGTTAGCGCTCTGTCTGCAGTCTCTGTCTGCCCGGATAGTCTTAAAGCTGAGCAGAGGGCTGTTAGAGTTGTTCCTGCAGCCAGGTCCAGGATTCCACCATCTGTTGTTAACCAGCTCTGTGATCCTCCTCCTTTACTGTTAGCGCTCTGTCTGCAGTCTCTGTCTGCCCGGATAGTCTTAAAGCTGAGCAGAGAGCTGTTAGAGCTGTTCCTGCAGCCAGGTCCAGGATTCCACCATCTGTTGTTAACCAGCTCTGTGATCCTCCTCCTTTACTGTTAGCGCTCTGTCTGCAGTCTCTGTCTGCCCGGATAGTCTTAAAGCTGAGCAGAGAGCTGTTAGAGTTGTTCCTGCAGCCAGGTCCAGGATTCCACCATCTGTTGTTAACCAGCTCTGTGATCCTCCTCCTTTACTGTTAGCGCTCTGTCTGCAGTCTCTGTCTGCCCGGATAGTCTTAAAGCTGAGCAGAGAGCTGTTAGAGTTGTTCCTGCAGCCAGGTCCAGGATTCCACCATCTGTTGTTAACCAGCTCTGTGATCCTCCTCCTTTACTGTTAGCGCTCTGTCTGCAGTCTCTGTCTGCCCGGATAGTCTTAAAGCTGAGCAGAGAGCTGTTAGAGTTGTTCCTGCAGCCAGGTCCAGGATTCCACCATCTGTCGTTAACCAGCTCTGTGATCCTCCTCCTTTACTGTTAGCGCTCTGTCTGCAGTCTCTGTCTGCCCGGATAGTCTTAAAGCTGAGCAGAGAGCTGTTAGAGTTGTTCCTGCAGCCAGGTCCAGGATTCCACCATCTGTTGTTAACCAGCTCTGTGATCCTCCTCCTTTACTGTTAGCGCTCTGTCTGCAGTCTCTGTCCCTAAAGGTCTGTGCATGTATTCCCCCAGAAGAGCTCCCTACAGTTCAACATCTATGAGGCTGTGGTTATAAAATCAGGATTTTATTAGAGCAGAGCGACACAAAGTGTTAATGGGCTGATTTTAGTCCTGGTTTCTGACAAAAGAAACAAGGTTTTTCAGAAGAATTCAGCTAAATTAACAGATAAGATTGATTTTACCAAAATATACAAAAAGATGGAACTTTTTAGGATGGAAAGAGCATCGAGGACCATATGAGTCCAGCTGGATTTGATCCCAGACCTTGGATGATGGATGGATGGATGGATGGTGATCCCAGTAGATATGAGTCGAGTTTTTCTCAGACTAAAAGGTTTAGTTAAAGGTCTGGTTTGGCCTGGTTTTTACCCGCTGTGCTTATGATAAGGGGCTTGGCATTAGTCAGATGACCAGCATCTGTTTTTCCACAGGATGTTGCATGAGTACAGAGAGAGAGGGTTTCAATAACTTCTCTTTACCCACAATGAACAGCTACATCACCAACATGTTCATCACAGTTTAACGTAATGACTTCCAGCTAAGTTAAAGTCCACTTTCTGGCTTCCTCTGCAGCTGTTTGATGGAGCTCAGTGGGCATCATGTGACCTGAGAGGCGTTCAGGTGTGCAGGACTCCCCGGTTTCCCCACTTTCAGACAGGGACAGAGTCAACAGACACAGGGTGGATATCAGTTAAATGAACTCGAATCTTTTCAGGATGTCTTTGCATAATTAAAGTCTTTGACCCCAGAAAATCTGAGAAAATATTTATGCTGCATATCACATGTCAGATGAGACATGGAGGGTCGGTTCAGCTGGTCTGGAGGCTGCTGCTTCTCCTCTGAAGTTCATTTCGGTTCATCCTGTGAGCTGCACCTTCAGACGGCATTTTCACAGTGACTCACTCAGAGCCTCCATCACAGTCCTGGGTTTTATTCTTCTGTGGCTCCTCTTTGTTTTCCTTTTTCCACCTCGCTTTGTCTACAGTTACTCTGTATGTAGGTCAGATGGCTGAGTTCAATGTAAATGTCCCTCATGCATATGAGAGCAGGCCTCCCTGGGTAATACTGCGACCGAATGAGAAATGAAATGAAACACCTCCAGCCACTTCAAACCTTCTCCCAGAGTGTGAGTCCGAGTCCCAGCGTGACCCCGCGGAGGCTGCAGCTGCCTGCCGACTCCACGGGAACTCGCTGAAACGCTTCACCAGCTTTAATGATGGAGCGGGGGCGGCTGGATGAGCAGGAGGGGTCACATCTGTGCAGGTCACTCAGGTACGCCTCGGCACAGGTGTCTCCGCTGGGACTGGAAAACAAAACAAGTGACCAGAATTAATTCCACCGAGCAGAGAGAATAAAACCAAACAGGTTGGCTGGCAGGTGTCACATATGGAGAGGAAACCTGCAAAGTTCCCACAAACTGTGAAGTCCTTGAACTGAACTGAACACAGGAACTCATTAAAAACCCGTTTTCATTCCTTTATCTAAAGAGAAACATTGTTCTCATTCACAGGTTCACATTCTTTATACTGGGACCACACATTTGACTGTTTAAGTGTTCAAAAGAGCCTTTTATCAGTCTGCTGCAATACATTTATGCAGCTCCGCTGTCAGAATCCTTCCTGCCTCTGGGCTGGATGGGTTTGGACTGGTTAGGACTGGTTTGGACTGGTTAGGGTTGGTTTGGACTGGTATGGATTAGTATGGATGGGTTTGGATTGGTTTTAACTGGTTAGGACTGGTTTGGACTGGTTAGGGTTGGTTTGGACTGGTATGGATTGGTCTGGATTGGTTTGGATTGGTTTGGACTGGTATGGACTGGTCTGGATTTGTTTTAACTGGTCTGGATTGGTTTGGACTGGTATGGATTGGTCTGGATTGGTTTGGACTGGTATGGACTGGTCTGGATTTGTTTTAACTGGTCTGGATTGGTTTGGACTGGTATGGATTGGTCTGGATTGGTTTGGACTGGAAAACAAAACAAGTGACCAGAATTAATTCCACTGAGCAGAGACAATAAAACCAAACCAAACAGGTTGGCTGGCAGGTGTCACATATGGAGAGGAAACCTGCAAAGTTCCCACAAACTGTGAGGTCCTTGAACTGAACTGAACACAGGAACTCATTAAAAACCCGTTTTCATTCCTTTATCTAAAGAGAAACATTGTTCTCATTCACAGGTTCACATTCTTTATACTGGGACCACACATTTTACTGTTTAAGTGTTCAAAAGAGCCTTTTATCAGTCTGCTGCAATACATTTATGCAGCTCCGCTGTCAGAATCCTTCCTGCCTCTGGGCTGGATGGGTTTGGACTGGTTAGGATTGGTTTTAACTGGTTAGGAGTGGTTTTGACTGGTTTGGACTGGTCTGGATTGGTTTGGATTGGTCTGGATTGGTTTGGATTGGTCTGGATTGGTTTGGACTGGTTAGGACTGATTTGGACTGGTTTGGATTGGTCTGGATTGGTCTGGGTTGGTTTGGACTGGTTAGGAGTGGTTTTGACTGGTTTGGACTGGTCTGGATTGGTTTGGATTGGTCTGGATTGGTTTGGATTGGTCTGGATTGGTTTGGACTGGTTAGGACTGATTTGGACTGGTTTGGATTGGTCTGGATTGGTCTGGGTTGGTTTGGACTGGTTTGGATTGGTTTTAACTGGTTAGGACTGGTTTGGATTGGTATGGATGGGTTTGGACTGGTATGGATTGGTTTGGATTGATTTTAACTGGTTAGGACTGGTTTGGATGGGTCTGGATTGGTTTGGACTGGTTTGGATGGGTTTGGACTGGTATGGATTGGTTTGGATTGGTATGGACTGGTCTGGATTTGTTTTAACTGGTCTGGATTGGTTTGGACTGGTATGGATTGGTTTGGACTGGTTTGGATTGGTTTTAACTGGTTAGGACTGATTTGGACTGGTATGGATTGGTCTGGGTTGGTTTTAACTGGTTAGGATTGGTTTGGACTGGTATGGATTGGTCCGGGTTGGTTTGGACTGGTTAGGATTGGTTTGGACTGGTTTGGATTGGTTTTAACTGGTTAGGACTGATTTGGACTGGTTTGGATTGGTCTGGATTGGTCTGGGTTGGTTTGGACTGGTTTGGATTGGTTTTAACTGGTTAGGACTGGTTTGGATTGGTATGGATGGGTTTGGACTGGTATGGATTGGTTTGGATTGATTTTAACTGGTTAGGACTGGTTTGGATGGGTCTGGATTGGTTTGGACTGGTTTGGATGGGTTTGGACTGGTATGGACTGGTCTGGATTTGTTTTAACTGGTCTGGATTGGTTTGGACTGGTATGGATTGGTTTGGACTGGAAAACAAAACAAGTGACCAGAATTAATTCCACCGAGCAGAGAGAATAAAACCAAACAGGTTGGCTGGCAGGTGTCACATATGGAGAGGAAACCTGCAAAGTTCCCACAAACTGTG
This sequence comes from Leuresthes tenuis, assembly GCF_036924035.1. Lineage (NCBI taxonomy): Eukaryota > Metazoa > Chordata > Actinopteri > Atheriniformes > Atherinopsidae > Leuresthes > Leuresthes tenuis. The sequence goes on along the minus strand of NW_027325378.1, from coordinate 132,803 downwards.
AAGTCCTTGAACTGAACTGAACACAGGAACTCATTAAAAACCCGTTTTCATTCCTTTATCTAAAGAGAAACATTGTTCTCATTCACAGGTTCACATTCTTTATACTGGGACCACACATTTTACTGTTTAAGTGTTCAAAAGAGCCTTTTATCAGTCTGCTGCAATACATTTATGCAGCTCCGCTGTCAGAATCCTTCCTGCCTCTGGGCTGGATGGGTTTGGACTGGTTAGGATTGGTTTTAACTGGTTAGGAGTGGTTTTGACTGGTTTGGACTGGTTAGGAGTGGTTTGGACTGGTATGGATTAGTATGGATGGGTTTGGATTGGTTTTAACTGGTTTGGACTGGTATGAATTAGTCTGGATTGGTTTGGACTGGTCTGGATTGGTTTGGACTGCTATGGATTGGTCTGGATTGGTTTTAACTGGTTAGGACTGATTTGGCCTGGTATGGATTGGTCTGGATTGGTTTTAACTGGTTAGGACTGATTTGGACTGGTATGGATTGGTCTCGATTGGTTTGGAGTGGTTAGGATTGGTTTGGATTGGTTTTAACTGGTTTGGATTGGTTTTAACTGGTTTGGACTGGTTTTAACTGGTTAGGACTGGTTTTGACTGGTTTGGATTGGTCTGGATTGGTTTGGATTGGTTTTAACTGGTTTGGACTGGTTAGGACTGGTTTGGACTGGTTTGGACTGGTTTGGACTGGTTTGGATGGTGAATCTGACAGAAATGGCAGCATGTAAAGAAGTTTGTGTCATGAAGAAGGAAAACTTCTGTGCGTGTTTGAAGCGGAGAGTCTTTGTTTGTTTTCTGAACATCTATGACACAGTGAGGGCATAATATGGTTCCTTTAATGCTGATTAAAGCCTCATTTGCTCCGGCTACGAATTAATGCTGCGAAACTGTTGGCAAAATGAGTAAAATCTGAAACCTAAAACACCTAAAAAGTAGCTTCTGTCCGACATGTCCTCACAGTGATGATAAAACCTTCTTCACAGCTTGCAGCCCCTCATCACACCATCTTTACTGACCACATATTCTCCCACATGAATGCATTAACCCCCCCCATCACAACAGTTTGCATTAGAAAAAGCATTTGTGTGTAAAATAACAGATTCAAAAGGCCCCTTCAGCTTATTAAACTATCTCCAACTGCATGACTTTTCAGTACTTGATGAACCAAACAGACTGTGCTGTAGAAGTATGCTGCCACCTGCTGGACAGTTACTGCACCTGCAGCTGGGAGCTCATCCTGTGAGTTTCAGAGCAAAGTCAAAGCAAATTCCAGGTTTAAACACATTAATCCAGTGACCATTACTCCACATTACAAGCCTGGTGGTGAAGTTTTGAATCAGCTCTGGATGATTTCTGGAGAAATCCTGGTTTACAGTTTACAAAACTGAACTTTAGCCATCAAAAGAGCTTCTTTTGAGTCAAAAATGAACCGTAAGACATGGTCAAAGCTGCTTGGATTGGTTGTAGTTGCTTGTGGTTTTAGCGCTGCATATTTTTCTGTTACCAGACTTTAATGTGGCATCGCCGGCATTTTAAGTTTTTAATTAAATGAAGAACCTTTCCAGGGCTCGGAGATGTCTAACTGAGTCTGTTGTAAAGTGAGATAGACCACAGTTCATGATGCTGAGACAGAGAAGGATCCGTCAGTCGGATGAGAGCTAAGCTAATCTAGAGCAATCGATTAAACCAAGACAGAGTCATGGTTCATGGTAGGGACACTAAAGCCAGCAAAGAGCACAACAATGATGATTAAAAGCTCTTAGAAAGGCTGGCGAGCCTCCTGAGGGAGTCTAAAACCAGACCAAAGAACTCATAGAAGGTCTGAAAAAGGCTGGAACACCAATTCCTCCAAGAGTTGAGATAAAAAGAATGTTTTTGTGGACAAACTGGAGCTCCTCTGAAGACCTTTGCTGCTCACAGACTTTATGATATGAGGCTCCTGCTTTTAGTTATCATCGTACTGTGCAGCGTTCCTGGACCTTTTATACGTTTTATGCCTGTTGAAACTGATCCAACGATGGATGGACAGGGTCAAAGGTGAGATGATTGGCCTGATTTTTATTCTTTTGCATATTTTAGTTTGGTTTTTTGTTGTTTTTCTGAATATTATCACATTTCCATCTTTTTGTTCCTGTTTATTTTGTTTTATTTTCATTTTTATCTATTTTCTTTCAGCTCTATCTTTTAATTTCGCCTTTAATGTGTTTTCTAAAACGTTTTAAAACATTTTTGCGTACATTGTTATTCTTATTACTTAATAAATGTTTGAACTGACATATTTTTTGTGTCCTGATCATATTTTTCCACCTTTGGTTTGTCTCGTTGCAGCATGAAGTTCATGTTTATGACGCCTCTGTGCTTCACCTGCTGTGAACTTCATGTGTTTCTTTGCGCTCTTTCTCTTGCTCTTCATCAGTGAATCCATCTGCTTTTACCTCCTCCTCCTCCTCAGCGTCCTGATCTGATGTGTGGAGGTTGGTTTGGGTCAATCCAGCTCCTTTTTCTTTAATTCTCTGCTGTGAAGTTTCATCTCTTTCCTGCATCAAACTTCGGAGGAACTCAACCAAGAAATGCGCTGATCTGATGGGTTCAGTGACCTCGATGCTCATCCACCAGACTAAGACGAAAACATCTCTGTATGCGTCTCGCTGGATGACTTCCACCCTCCACGGTCAGTCTCAGGACAGATCGGGTCACATGACTTTCCCTCAGCTGACCCGAGCTGCTTTAATGACGGCAGGAAAGGCCGGTTGCAGTTTATAACTGCTCATATCGAGTAGATCATGCTGAACAACCGTAACACTGACTGTGAGCAGAGCAGAAGGCTTCAGGGTCACTGATGTGTGGACAGCTGAAGGTATATTTATAGGAGAAACTAAACAACCTGAACTGTAGCAGCTGCTGACGGTCCTCAGGTTCTTTCTCAGGTCAGGAGGGTCTGATGGATCAAAGAAACAAAGAGAAAAAACAAAGAAACAACGGATTTATGGATGGATGGATGATGGATGATGGATGGATTAATGGATGATGGATGGATGGATGGATGGATGGATGGATGGATGGATGGATGGATGGATGGATGGATGATGGATGGATGATGGATGATGGATGGATGGATGGATGATGGATGGATGGAATGAACAGATGGTGATGAACTGGGGTTCTTCCATCCTTCCACCCAAAGAGCAACAATCTTAAACCAGAATCTGTAACACATCAGGAGCTAAAAGAATGAAGGAATATCTGCCTTCAGGAGCTCTTCTTCAGCCTTAGCTTCTCAGGAAGTTTTCATCCATCCTGGAGCCTGATTCCAGATGAAATATTTAGTTTCTTCCATTCGGATGAAACTGTGCAGCGTTCACAGATCTAATCACTGAGGGAACTCCAGAAGGTTTTCTCTGAAAAATCTTCCTCGTCTTAAGTCTAAATGTCCAAATATCACTGAGATTTCGTGTAAATGTCCCTAAATTATTCCCCTGCAGTGAAGCTGTTTTATCAACGGTTTCTGAGGAGCACTTGGAGCCTTGTGGCTTCATGCTGCCCGTCTGCTGAGGTAAAAGTTCTGTAACATCTGCCCAGATGTTGCTAACGCCTGAGACCTTCAAACTTTCCAGTGAACCCACTCGAATGATTTCTGGCCCTGCTGAAGACACAAAGCAGACCAGAAGCTGAGAGAAGCTCATAAAGAAATGAAGTCAGATCTGTTGAATGTGGGCGGTGGATCGGACCGAGCCGCCTCCTGTTTTCCTCAGACAGCATTTCGAGGCGTAGCCGCGGTGAGGAAGTCCTTCTGTGTGGGTCTCCTTCACGGATCCTTCTGGTACCATCTCGTCCTGATAAGAACGCTTCCTCAGCGGCTCCCTTTAGGATCTCCAGGGCCCAGCTGGGTGGGTGGAGGCCCGGGCCTCACTGCAGATATCTCCCAGCTGGGTGGAGGCCCGGGCCTCACTGCAGATATCTCCCAGCTGGGTGGAGGCCCAGGCCTCACTGCAGATATCTCCCAGCTGGAGGACGCCAAACAGAAAGGCCGGTGCTCTCAGCTGCTTTAATAGATGGATATTAGTCTTTTTATGAGTCTATTCTTGTTTTATTTGCCCTAAAGTGTCCCATTTTATTCTCAAAGGCAGCTCATTTATTCAGTTTGTCATCCAAGCAGCTCCTAAACTTGTGTTTTAGTCTGTTTCCCAGGACCTGTCTCAGCTGAACTGGGGTCCAGACTCAGGTGTTTGGATCCTGATGAAGAGGATTTCATCCACCATCAGGTCCTTGGTGTGAACATCAGGATAATTCAGTTAAATTCTATGAATAATACATTTTATTTGCATTTCTAAAGCTGAAAGAAGTTTTCCTCCAGTTGCTTTGTTTTCATAAACAGGCCCAACTTGTGCTTTTAAAGCAGAAATGACCTGATTCTTCCCTCTTTGCACAGATCAGATCTGCTCTGGGGTTTCTTGACAGCTCGATGCTGCCACCTGCTGTTTCCACTCAGAAACGCCTCGACAGCAGCAGAAAGCATCTCCAAACACTTCCCTTCTTCATGTGCTGTTTGAGTTCAGATTCTGGACATTTTTTTTATTAATTATCATTGTTTTTTGGACAAACTATTCTAACTTTGCAGGTATAGATCACACAATGTGTGATTACGGTCTAATTCTTCTTTCTGAGATAATGGTTTTACTCTCAGGCTAAACAGAGATGATGGTTTTACTCTCAGGCTAAAACAGAGATAATGGTTTTACTCTCAGGCTAAACAGAGATGATGGTTTTACTCTCAGGCTAAACATGAGATGATGGTTTTACTCTCAGGCTAAACCTAAGATAATGTTTTTACTCTCAGGCTAAAACTTGAGATGATGGTTTTACTCTTTGCCTCTTCCTTTGGTTTCTTTAGTCTGACTGAACTTAATGAACCAGGTGCATCATCTTACGGTTTTATATGAATAAATCTTCATCATCATCAGTCAGTTTGTTTCTGCTAACGTCCTGTTTAAGCTAACTCTGTTCTCACAGTTACTGAAGCTTCAGCATGTTGCTGTGGTTGTTTTATTCTGAGATAAACTGATATTTATTCCTTTTAGTCTCAGTTAAACTACAAATATAATCAAACATCTCGCTTTGACAGCAGCTGTGGAGGCTGAAACTCATGGGAAAGGTCAGCTAACCTTTATTATTCTGCTCACATGACAGTAATTTGGACTTTTTCAGGACATATTTGCACTTTATCTGCATGGAAAGACATGAATGTGGTGATCAGACAGCAGAGTAGAGTCTGGGCTGTCAGAGATGAAGTGGAGACACTCTGAATGATGAAGCTGCAGCTCTTAGATTAAAAGGTGAGATATGAATGGGAGTGTTGCTGAGAGCTGACCTTTGAGCACCATAAATGAATATGAACTACTTCTCTGTAAATGAAACAGGACAAAGGTGAGCTGGACTCAGTTCAGGCTCCATTAGAGTCGACAGCAGCAGGATAAAAGCTCAGAATCAGGTGAGTTTTAACAACATTCTTCTTCTTTTCCTCCAGTCTGAGTGGGTCAAAGAGGCTGAACTCAAACTGCTTTCATTGAACTGTGGAGTCTCTGTGAGGCTGTTACTTCCACTGAACAGAAAACCCTCCTTTATTTCAGATAACTGGACATTTATCTCCTTAAAAACACATTTCAGCGTCTTTTTATTTCAATGGCGGGTTGAAATCTGATCATCTCTCGTGTTTCCTCCCTCACCTATAAGATTCAACACTTTAAACATTCGTAGTTTTAGTTGAAACTGCCCGCCGCGGTCACGCCGATGTGTGCGCGCACCCCGCTGGAGCGCGCGCTCCGCTGTGAGCCACCGGGCCGCACGAGGGCTGCAGCAGCAGCGCGGTTTAAAAAGGTTCTGATCATTTACATCGATCAGTCATGTGCCAGAAGCACAACCCGCGTCATTGGAACGGGTTTTATTCACGTGACTTGTTGGAGAGGCCGCTTCTGTGCGCATGCGCCAGCCAGAGCGTTTCTGCAGCAGAGACTTTTGTGCGTAAATACAGTTTCCAGTAAGTTATGCGACAAAACGCTCCAGGATCTCGATGAATAATTCCCACGTGGCTCTAATTCTTTTTGGAATCGGACAGATTTACGTTTCACCAGGAATAAAAGAACATTATCACAGGTTTCAGGCGCTTGGCGCCATCTGGTGGTCAGACAGCAGAACTCCACCATCTGATACGTGAGCTGGGTTCCACAGGTCAGCTGCTTCTGACGTCACTCTGGTGCGTTTTCACAGCTGATGAACTCGTCCCACAGTGTCAGGCGTTAAAGGAGGACCGCGTTTGTTTGTTTCCGTTTGTCTGGCGGTGTTGTTCCGGTTCAAAGGTCGGACCATCGGTCCAATCAGCAACGATTCATGTCAAATCTCACTGTCCCTTTAACCCTTTTTTTTCTAAAATCCTTGATTTTGACAAATAAATTTCAAAAGGCTATATCTTAAAACTGATAGGAGATGGAGACTTTCTGTAAATTAGAGAAATGTTGAGGATGACCCAAAGTTTATGTAGGAAGCAAATTGACACACCTAATTTGCATATTGTGACGTCATGGCGTGGCGGCCATCTTGGATTATAGAATTTTTATGAAATTTTCATGTTTCAATGATGAAATGCAGCCTTTTTTCCCCAAATATGCCCCTATGAATGTCTGTGCTATATTCAATATTCTATATTCAATGCACTAGACTATGCAAAATGTTCAGGAAAATAGCAAAGAGTAAACCAAGACTGTAAATTATTTCTAGTAAATGGCCGAAAAAATGCACATGAGCGATAACCTTTCTAACCTTTCTTTCAGAAAATGATGTGTAACAAATCGAATCGAATCGTATCGAATCGTATCGAATCATATCGAATCATATCGAATCGTATCGAATCGTATCGAATCGTTGGCTGAATGCTGTGTATTGTATGGTGAGATTAGTGTATCTGCAGCCTTACTGTGCAGTTAAACCACACAAAGCTGCAGGCTGACAGCTGATCAGCTGATCCAGCTGTGACATCACAAACTGAGTTTGACGGCTCGGAGGAAAGAAATGAAGAAGTCTTATTTCTCTCAAAGTTCTTTCTGACATGGAACAGAAAGAAAAGCAGGAGGTTAAAAGCTTGTTTTAGTTTGTCTGAGACTTGAACAGATGTGTTTGTCTTCATTCTTTTCTTCTCTCAGACTGACTGAAGTTCAGAAGATGGACCGAGCAGAGTCTGCAGCATCCAGCGGTCTGTCTGTGAACAGGAACCCATCCAGACCTCCAGAACTCAGGGATGGACCTGGACCATCAGACACTAAGTAAGAGAACCGCTCATGAAGGGGTCAGCTTCTTATCTGGGATATCACCATGGCAACGCATCCTGGTAACCCAAACTGGGTGTGAAGCAGGTTGAAAATATTCAATATTTAGTATAAAATAAAAAAATGTATGTAACTATTTGTACGTACAAAAGATAGAAAAAAAGAGAAATTTAAAGAAAAAATATATGTAAATAAAATAACATAAAGAGCTAAGACAGAACAAAACACCACACATTGTTCTAAAAAGGAGTGGGAAGAAGTATTACTTTAATTTAATTTCCCACCCTTTTTAACTGCTCTTCAGTTTGAAACTACACAGATATCCTAACTACATAAAACACCTACATACATATATACCATAGATACAAATATGTATATAAATATATAATCACAAAATGAATATATACTACATACATATCCCTGTAAATATAAATATATATATATAAACTATCCCCATAAATAATTATATACCATATACTAAGTTAGTTACAATATAACAATCAACCCTGTTTTATTTAAAGAGAGAGAGAGGTCCCTGCAGAACCTGCAGAGGTCCCTGCTCTCTGTGGAAAGTTCCTGCAGAGGAACCTCAGAGCAGAACCCTCCAGAGGTCCCTGCAGAACCCTCCAGAGGTCCCTGCAGAACCTGCAGAGGTCCCTGCTCTCTGTGGAAAGTTCCTGCAGAGGAACCTCAGAGGGCAGAACCCTCCAGAGGTCCCCGCAGAACCCTCCAGAGGTCCCTGTAGAACCCTCCAGAGATCCCTGTTCTCTGTGGAATGTTCCTGCAGAGGAACCTCAGAGCAGAACCCTCCAGAGGTCCCTGTAGAACCCTCCAGAGGTCCCTGCAGAACCCTCCAGAGATCCCTGTTCTCTGTGGAAAGTTCCTGCAGAGGAACCTCAGAGCAGAACCCTCCAGAGGTCCCCGCAGAACCCTCAAGAGGTCAAAGATACTAAGTTCTAAACAAGCTTCTACAGGGTAAACAGACTGTTTGAGTATGAGTTTATTTTCACATAAAAACAGTTATTTTAGATGATTTTAGTGATGAAGACGTGTGTTGACAGAGGGAGGAAGAGGAGTGTCTGTGAGCAGCTGTCCTGCTGCGCTCTGTGTCGGGACGTCCTGAAGGATCCAGTCTCTGCCAGCTGGAGAAACTGGTTCTGGATACAGTGGATCACCTCATACTGGGACCAGCCTGCTTCCTCCTCCTGTCCCCAGTGTGGAGAAAGACCCAGAACCAGAACCGGACCACAGACAGCCAGTCAGAGCAGAACTGCAGCAGGTCAGTTAGACACATCACATCAATAAGATTTCACACAATATGAATCACCATGACGACAAAGGTTTAAAAAGAGGTTTAACTGCTCAAATGTGTCTGTTTTTATTTCGTTTTAGTTTCTTCAGACGCTGAGAATCAAAGTTTCAGTGGACAGTTGTTAGTTTTCAGAAGGACTTTAAACAAAGCTTTGGCTCTGAATGGTTAACCTGCTGTTTTAATGCAGACTCAAACAGAACAACACAACATCTGTTAGGACCCGACTCACGTGAACACAACAACAGAGACACACCATCAGTTCAAGTTAAAGGATCATTTTATTCACTCACATCAGACTGAATTAATACGCCAAAGCAAAGCTTTGTATTATGGGCTGTGGACATCATTTAAATCAGAGCTGGATCATATTTCTGAGTGGAAGACATTAATGTAAATGCTGTAATGAGCAAATAGATCAGAAAATGAAGCTAAAGCAACACAATAACCAAGATAGCAGCACCTGTGGAGAAGAGCAGAGTAATCAGACTGAAATCAGGACTAAAGCAGCCAAAATAAGATGGAAGGAGCCACAGGTGTCCTAAATCACACAAATCACCTCCCAGCAGAACGATCAGACACTCGTTAATACCGCAACCAACCACAAGAGGGCAGCAGCATGTGAGTCGGCTCCCTCTGGTTATACTGATGCTGACTAACTGATGGAAACACTCAGTTGGAGGAGCTCCACCAGCAACAAAAGTGACTCCGTCTTTATCTAAAGTCTCTCTGTGTTCTGCTCTCAGGACTTTTGGAGCTTCTAACTGAATCTCAGTGGTTTAAACTTTAGTTTCTCTGTTTTTCCTTTAAAACATCAGCCTTATTTTCCTGTTTACTGATCATTTTACTGCCAGGTTAAAGGAAAAGAAAAGTTTTCTGTGTGAAGCCGAAAACATGTTCAGCTGGGCTCAGAAAGATAAAGAAGAACAAATCCTGATGAATTTAATCTCCTGTGTTTCTGTTGTGTCTCATTTGTTCTTCGGTCAGCAGGTGTTGGTCTGCAGGAGGCTTTAGATGAACATAAGATCAGTCTGAGGAGGAGATGTGAGACTGAAGGAACTGATGGAACAGGAAGTGGAACCCTCCTCAGCAGGATCTACACTGAGCTCTACATCACAGAGGGACAGAGTGAAGAGGCTGATACCCAACATGAGGTGAGGCAGCTTGAGACAGTTTCCAGGACCCTCCATGACGCTCCAATCAGGTGCCACGACATCTTTAAAGCCTCAGCTGAGCAACACGGAGCCATCAGACTGGTTCTGACCAACGGCGTCGCTGGAGCTGGAAAAACCTTCTCAGTGCTGAAGTTCTCTCTGGACTGGGCAGAGGGCTTGGAGAACCAAGCTGTCGGTGTGGTGGTTCTGCTTTCCTTCAGGGAGCTGAACCTGATCAGAGATGAGCAGCACAGTCTTCTCACGCTGCTCCATGTTTTCCATCCAGCTTTACAGAAGCTCCCAGCAGAGCAGCTGGCCGGCTGCACACTGCTGTTCATCCTTGACGGCCTGGATGAAAGCAGACTGTGGCTGGATTTCAGCTGTCAGGTTGTGTCTGATGTCACACAGAAGTCATCAGTCAGCCTGCTGCTGGCAAACCTCATCAGGGGGAATCTGCTTCCCTCGGCTCTCGTCTGGATAACTTCCCGACCTGCAGCGGCCAATCGGATCCCTCCTCCGTGTGTTGGCAGGGTAACAGAAGTACGAGGCTTCACCGATTCCCAGAAGGAGGAGTACTTCAGGAGGAGGTTCAGCGATGAAGAGCTGTCCAGCAGAATCAGATCCCACATCAAGACATCCAGGAGCCTCCACATCATGTGTGGAATCCCAGTCTTCTGCTGGATCACTGCTACAGTTCTGGAGCACATGTTGACCTCAGAGCAGAGCGGAGAGCTGCCCACGACCACCACTGACATGTACTCACACTTCCTGCTGGTCCAGACAGAGAGGAAGAAGAACAAGTACCATGAGGGACATGAGACGGGTCCACAGGAGCTGACTCAGGCTGACAGGGAAGTTCTCCTGAAGCTGGGGAGGCTGGCGTTTGAACAGCTGGAGAAAGGAAACATCATGTTCTACCAGGAAGACCTGGAGCAGTGTGGTCTGGATGCCACAGACGCATCGGTGCATTCAGGAGTTTGTACAGAGATCTTCAAAAGAGAGTGTGAGATCTTCCAGAAACCAGTTTACTGCTTCGTCCATCTGAGTGTTCAGGAGTTCCTGGCTGCAGTCTACATGATCCACTGCCACACCAGCAGGAACACTGAGGTGCTGCAGAGCTTCCTGGGAGAAGAATACTCATCTCTGGATGACTTCCTGAAGAGAGTCATGGAGAAATCCCTGGACAGTGAAAGTGGCCACCTGGACCTGTTTGTTCGCTTCCTTCATGGCCTTTCTGTGGAGTCCAACCAGAGACTCTTAGCAGGCCTGCTGGGTCAGAAACAGAACAGTCCAGAAACCATCCAGAGAGTCATCAACAACCTGAAGGAGATGAACATGTCTAACATCTCTCCTGACAGAAGCATCAACATCTTCCACTGTCTGATGGAGATGAAAGACCTCTCAGTTCATCAGGAGATCCAAGAGTTCCTGAAGTCAGAGAACAGATCAGAGAAGAAACTCTCTGAGATCCACTGCTCAGCTCTGGCCTACATGCTGCAGATGTCAGAGGTTCTGGATGAACTGGACCTGAAGGAGTACAAAACAACACTGGAAGGGCGACGGAGACTGATTCCAGCTGTGAGGAACTGCAGAAAGGCTCGGTGAGTTGGTGTCTTCACTGGCTTCATGTGTCAGTTTAGGGAATATGAGTTCAGTTCGTTGTTACTGTGCAGATTTTATTCTGTTTTCTCTCATCACAGACTCCCTAAATGTAGACTCTCACAGACTCACTGGCAAGTTGTGGCCTCTGCTCTGAAGTCCAACCCCTCCCACCTGAAAGAACTGGACCTGAGTAACAACGAGCTGACCGGTCCAGCTGTGAAACATCTGTCTGCTGGACTGCAAAGTCCAAACTGCAGACTGGAGGCTCTGAGGTCAGATCACTGCAGCTCTTTTAGTTTAAATGATTTACTGTTATGTTCAAATTATGGAAATATTCAATCTTCTCTTGCATTTCATTAAAAAACAACTATAGATGGAGAGTTTTGTGGTTTTGATGATGGATTTACTGCTTTTCCATAAAATCATCAGCTGCAAAGCACTGCAGAGGACTGGTGATCTGGACCATGAGGGACACTTTTTAGGGTTATGTTTAGGGAATGTAGCTACCTCCTCACATCAGTATGTGATGAACTGAGGGTCAGTGGGTTGGTTTTGTTTAATCTTTCATAAGCTGACATTAAAAACTGTGTTAATGTGCTTAACAAATCACCATATTCACTGAGTCTGGTGATGTCACCCAAGGTTCCTCCTGAAGCTATTGGTCAGAATTAGGAGTCAAAAAGGTGTAAAAGCAGCTTTATGATTGGTATTCATCCAAAAAGGATCATTATTCAGGAGTAATAAGGAAAAATCAGTTTCTGTGGACCCCCTGCTGTCTTTAGAAGGCTGAAATAATGATGATGTTGAGGAAGAGAAACACGTCTGAGCTGATTTTTATGTTTAAACTTTCTTACTTTTCCTGTTTCATTCTTTCAGGTTGATGAGATGCAGTTTGTCAGAGATCAGCTGTGATTTTTTGGTCTCAGCTCTGAAGTCCAACCATCTGAAAGAACTGGACCTGAGTAAGAACTTTGGTCTTAAGGATTCAGGAGTGAAGCGGCTGTCCAAAGGACTGCAGAGTCCAAGCTGTCAGCTACAGACTCTGAGGTGAGTTTTTAACTGGATCTGTTGTAGTTTTTCTGTGTATCCGAGTCGTCTCTTCTTCCTGACACAGCTCAGGTCTGCAGTGACATGATGTGCATGTCATTGAGAGTGCACTGTTCCCTGCTGTCTGCTGGGGGAGTTGCACTGCAGACAAAACCTGTAGACGCCTGGATAAACTGGTGAAAAGGCCGGTTCTGCAGGCAGAAGGCTGGACCCTCTCAGTGCTGTGGTGGAGCAACAGATGAGGAGGAAATTATATATAGGAACATCCTCTCCACGGCATCCTGGCAGGACAGAGGAGCAGCTGCAGTGAGAGGCTCTGGAATAAACTATGTCTGACGATGAAATACGAATGTCCACCTTTAATGAAGCCTGTTTGATCTTTAAATAATTGTTGGGAGAGCCATTTCTAGCCATTTCTAGCCATTTCTAGCAGGAATCTTGAATAATATTTTGGCATTAAATGCAGAAAAAGGTCTCCATGAGGCACATCCCATTGGATCCTGTCCTTTCTTTGCATTAAGTGATGCAAGCTTCGTAAAATGACTGTGGAATGACAGTAGGATGTGAAGTGGATGAGTGGTCCAGAGCTGCGTCTAATTTACTATGGAAGTAAATCTGTGGATTTTGAAAGAAAAAAGTGATTGAATTTCTAGCACTGAATATTTATGCATTGAAATGATGTATCTGAATGTTTTTCAATATTAAAATATTCAACCACAAAAAATTCAACTGCAAAAACACGATATATTCTTCATTCAGACTGGAAGGCTGCGGGTTGTCAGAGATCAGCTGTGCTTCTCTGGCCTCAGCTCTGAAGTCCTCCCAGCTGACAGAACTGGACCTGAGCTGGAACAACATCGGAGACTCGGGACTGAAGGAGCTGTGCAGCTTTCTGCAGAGTCCACACTGTGGACTGAAGACTCTGAGGTCAGACTCCATGTTTTAGCTGTGTGTTCACAGTAATATGATGTGAGCTGTGCTGACATTAAATGGTCGATATAAGACGATTAAAGATCCATGTAGATGATCACAGGGGAAATTTTAAGAAAAGGAACGAAAATATTCAACAAGTAAAGAAGCTTTTGTGTAAATCTTCACCAATGACATTCGTTTTACTGTTTTCTGTTTTATGGGGATCAAAAGACAAAAAACATGAGAAAAGGCCATTATTTGGAATAGCTGTGTTCATATTTGTGCTCAGGAATGAAGAAAAGGATCCAAAAAGGACAAAAAACACTTGAAATGTGTGAAATGTGTTCAGAAACACTAGAAGTTGTGTAATCCAAGACGCTGCCACACAGAACTACTCATATTCTCACTCATCAAATGTAAATTAGGTGATTAGATTTAATACTGCCCTCATAAACTGTAACGTTTGAGCTGTTTTTCACTCCTTCTGTTTGACTGTTTTAACCTGCATCCTGTTGGCTTCTGCTCACATGTTTTATTCTTTATTCAGATTGCAGTGCTGTGGGTTGTCAGACATCAGCTGTGCTTCTCTGGTCTCAGCTCTGAAATCTAACCCCTCCCATCTGACAGAACTGGACCTGAGGTACAACTGCAACCTGCAGGAATCAGCAGTGAAGCAACTGTCTGAGCTTGTGGAGAGTCCAGACTATAAACTGCAGACTCTGAGGTCAGTTCACTGAATGCAGCTGTTGGAGGTCTTCATGTTTTCATGCACAGTTAGTTCTCCTTAGTTCATTTATGATTTTATCCATCCATCCATCATCTACCGCTTGTCCGAGGGTCGGGTCTTGGGGGCAGCAGCTTTAACAGAGAAACCCAGGCGTCCCTGTCGCCGGCCACTTCCTCCAGCTCTTCCGGGGGGACCCCGAGGTGTTCCCAGGCCATAGTCTCTCCAGTGTGTCCTGGGTCTTCCCCAGGGTCTCCTCCCAGTGGGACGTGCCCGGAACACCTCACCAGGGAGGCCACCCCAATCTACCAGTACAGAGGCACTCTCCCCGATGCTGCAGAGCATGTGAGCGTGTCAGCCAAGACAGCCCTACAACATCCAGAGCCTTGAGAAACCCAGGACGGACCTCATCCACCCCTGGGGCCCTGCCGCAGAGAAGCTTTTTGACCACCTTGGCAACCTCAGCCCCAGAAATGAGAGGCCCCGTCTCCGAGCTCTTCGACTCTGCCTCCTCTGAGCGTGTGTCGGTAGGATTGAGGAGGTCCTCGAAGTATTCCCCCCACCGACTCACAACGTCCCTAGTTGAGGTCAGCAAGGCTCCGTCCCCACCATAAACAGTGTTGACTATGAGCCACAGAGGCTGTGACCTGCTTGGCCTGCCAGTACCTATCAGCTGCTTCTAGAGTCCTACTGGCCAAAAAGGGCCCAATAGGACTCCTTCTTCAGCTTGACGGCTTCCCTCACCGCTGGTGTCCACCAGCGGGTTCGGGGGTTGCCGACCACCTTACGGCCACATCTCCGATCAGCTGCCTCGGCAATTGAGGCACTGAACATGGCCCATTCGGACTCAATGTCCCCCACCTCCCCCGGGATATGGTTGAAGCTCTGCCGGAGGTGAGAGTTAAAGCTCCTTCTGACGGGGGATTCTGCCAGACGTTCCCATCAGACCCTCACAATACATTTGGGCCTGCCAGGTCTGATCGGCATCCTCCCCCACCAGCGGAGCCAACTCACCACTAGATGGTGATCAGTGTCCAGGACATACGGCCACAAGTCCGACGATACAACCACAAAGTCGATCATCGAACTGAGGCCAAGGGTGTCTTGGTGCCAAGCGTACATATGGACACCCTTATGCCTGAACATGGTGTTCATTATGGACAGTCTGGCACAGAAGTCCGACAACATGACACCACTCTGATTCAGCTCGGGGGGGCCGTTCCTCCCAATCACACCCTTCCAGGTGTCACTGTCATTGCCCACGTGAGCATTGAAGTCCCCCAGCAGAACGAGGGAGTCTCCGGTAGGAGCATTCTCCAGTGCCTCCCCCAGGGACTCCAAAAAGGGTGGGTACTCTGAACTGTTGTTTGGTGCATAGGTACAAACAACAGTCAGGACCCGTCCCCCCACCCGAAGGCGGAGGGAGGCTACCCTCTCGTCCACTGGGGTAAACCCCAATGTACTGGCACACAGCCGGGGGGCAATAAGTATGCCCACACCTGCTCTGCGCCTCTCACTACAGAGTGGAAGAGAGTCCAACCCCTCTCAAGAGGACTGGTTCCAGAGCCCAAGCCGTGCGTCGAGGTGAGTCTGACTATATCTAGCCGGAACCGCTCAGCCTCGCGCACCAGCTCTGGCTCCTTCCCCAACAGAGAGGTGACATTCCACGTCCTGAGAGCCAGCTTCAGTAGCCGAGGATCAGACCGCCAAGGCCTCCGCCTTCGGCTGCTACCCAGCTCACATGGCACCCGACCCCCTTGGCCCCTCCCATGGGTGGTGAGCCCGTCAGAAGGGGGACCCACGTCGTGTGTTCGGGCCCGACCGAGCCCCATGGGCACAGGCCCGGCCACCAGGCGCTTGCTGCCGGGCCCCACCGCTGGGCCTGGCTCCAGGGGGAGGCCCCGGTGACCTGCATCCGGGCAAGGGATGACGCCGTCCAAATTTATTTTTCATCATAAGGGGTCCTTTAAGCTGTTCTTTGTCTGGTCCCTCATCGAGGATCTGTTTGCCTTGGATGACCCTACCAGGGGCAAATGTTTAAGGCCTGCGCAGATATAAAAGCACATTTGATGACATTTTATCTGCATATTTTTGTTTTTCATTCAGATTTGAGCGCTACAGTTCGTCAGAGATCAGCTGTGCTCCTCTGGCCTCAGCTTTGAAATCCAACCCCTCCAACCTGACAGAACTGGACCTGAACAGGAACAGCATAAAGGCTTCAGATGTGAAACAGTTGTGTGGCTTTCTGGGAAGTCCACTTTGCAGACTGAAGACTCTGAGGTCAGACACCACCGTTTAGTTGTGTTCCAAGGTTAATGTGATGTGAAAACTGTGTTGACACTAAACTTTACGTATTAGACTGATGTTATACTGATCCACACTGAGGCCCATCAGTTTTTCAGTGTTTTTGTCATAAGCATCTTAACATGCAGCAGAGGATCAGCATCATAATGAAATGTGTTGGATGAGAAGATGGAGCAAAGTCTCAGCATCCTGCAGTCCTAAAACCTGAAAGGTAGAATATAGAGTGAAGGAGTATTTGTAAAGGCACTTTAGGTCATCAGCTCATACAAATTAAAGATAGAAATATGCATAATGCACATAAAATATGTACAATAACACTGACCTAATGTAAGCTTAAGGCAGCAGCGGTATTTCATAGTTCATTGTGGGATCGCAGGCTCATGTAAAGTATGCACAGTTGCACAGAAGTCTAATCAATACTGCAAAAAGTGACAATATCATCAATATCTTTCAGTTTGGTCCCATTTGCTCCAAAACTCCTCCTGACATGTTTGTTTTCTTTGAAACTTGAATAATCTGGCTGCACAACCTGAGTTTGTGTGGATGGAGCCACTGGTTTAAGAGCTGAAGTCACTCCGTCTTTATTGAAGCAGCAGCATGTTGTCATTAATGTTAATGAGAGCTCTTTTTCACTTGTTCTGTTGGACTGTTTCAACCTGCATCCTGTTGGCTTCAGCTCACATGTTTTACTCTTTATTCAGATTGTGGGACTGCAGTTTGTCAGAGATCAGCTGTGCTTCTCTGGTCTCAGCTCTGAAGTCCAACCCCTCTCATCTGACAGAACTGGACCTGAGTTTAAACGACATCAGTGACTCTGCAGCGAAGGAGCTGTGCAGCTTTCTGCAGAGTCCACACTGTGGACTGAAGACTCTGGGGTCAGACACCATGTTTCAGTTGTTTGTTCAGATTAATATGATGTGAAAGTTGTGCTGGTCTTCATGGTAAAGTCTGTTTGTTCTTCAGTGGTTTTGTTGATGAAATGATTCATTAAATAATCAGAAAACAGTGAATCTGTCAGACAGAAACTAATCTAGAATCACTGGCTGATGCTTCTGGAGCTCCAGAGTTAGTGAATATTTCTGGCTGAAACAATAACAACAGTTTGGAGCAGCAAAACTCCAAAAGCCCATTAATCACCTGATGCTAACAAACTCCCCTCCAACACTGTTGGAAATGAAGAATCTTTGACTTGATTAGAAAACAGCTTTCATCACAGCAGCAGTTATCTTGAGTCAGATTCATTAATGATGATGAAATCCAACCAAAAAGCTTAAATAATTTCACTAATAATTACTGAGCAGCCATGAAGGAGGGAGGCAGGGACTGCTTCATCACTGTAGCCACATGCTGTTCTGTTCACCTGCTGGCTTTATGGCAGCTGTTTCCACCTGTTTCATTCATGAGGAGAACATTGATTTGCTGTGAATAACCTGTGTGAATGTAGGCTGAAAAACAGCAGGTCAGAAACATGAAGCTTCAGTTTGAGGAGCTAAAAATGTTTTTCAACATGAAAAAAAGTGCAGCAGCATTTTATTTCAGAGTCAATTTCATTCATTTTTCCATGGTTTTTATTCCCATATTACAACCCCAGAGGCAGTGTAACATACCAACAACCAAGGAATGAAGACGTCATGATATAAAATGGTTGAAATGTGTTTATTTGACTGAGCTGGAAAAATTATATCAGCTGCTTTTACCTGTGGGGGAGGAAGGGACAGATGGGTGGGCTAAACAAATGAAATAAACAAAAATCAAGCTTAACTCTACTAAATCTACAAGGTCAAATCAAACAACCAAAACTTAACTACCTTATCTAAAAAGAGTTTATCAAAACAAATACAGAGGGTGGCACCAACCATACAACTAATGAGTTAGACATAAGATAACCTGTGGGCAAGAATGTAAAGGGAACCCCAGCTTACCTCGTCCACATTCCTCCCGCCACATACCTGAAGTAACAGATTCACAGTTAAAGGCAGAGCAAAGAGAGTGAGGAGGGCAGCCTCTGAGTGATCTCTGAGAGCTTCTTTTAAAGGAGGACTCCAAGGTGCAAAGTCATCCAGGTAATCAGAGCAATCAAGAGCTGAGCCTCTCCTGAATCGGCTCTCAGACCAGTGACACCTGAGGAGAAGTGCTGCACGTAACGTCAAACTTTAGTATATGTGTTCGTATTTCAGATGTTTTCACATCCAGAAACTTTCTGTCAAGTTCAAAACTTTTTTTTCGATTTTGAAGATCAGAAAAATGTGAAAATTTCACATCTGAAACTGAAGGAAAACAAATTCAAACATGAAAAACACATGAAGCAAGATTTGAAATTAAAAATGCATCAAATTTGATCAAAGCAGAATCATCTGTTTTGGCTTTGAATTAAATTTCTCTTTAAAGAATAAGACTCGACTTTCAGCTTCAACTGATGGAAAAAACTAATATTTTGTCGCAGTTAAACTCCATGAAGAGTCAAAGTCCTGTTGGACTGTTTTAACCTGCATCCTGTTGGCTTCAGCTCACATGTTTTACTCTTTATTCAGAGTGTGGGGCTGCAGTTTGTCAGAGATCAGCTGTGCTTCTCTGGGCTCGGCTCTGAAGTCCAACCCCTCCCATCTGACAGAACTGGACCTGAGTGACAACAACATCGGTGACTCTGCAGCGAAGGAGCTGTGCAGCTTTCTGCAGAGTCCACACTGTGGACTGAAGACTCTGAGGTCAGACTCCATGTTTTAGCTGTTTGTTCAGATTAATATGATGTGAAAGTTGTGCTGGTCTTCATGGTAAAGTCTGTTTCTTCTTCAGTGGTTTAGTTGATGAAATCATTCATTAAATAATCAGAAAACACTGAATCTGTCAGACAGAAACTAATCTAGAATCTCTGGCTGATGCTTCTGGAGCTCCAGAGTTTGTGAATATTTCTGGCTGAAACAATAACAGTTTGGTGAAAGTCGGCGTCCTTCGGAAGATATTTAGATAACTGGAGATCCATATAACGGAGTGAACGGGGCTTAGAGGATGCAGCCTCTAAATAAGGCATTATCTGTCTTTATTTCACCAATACTTTAAGAAGAATGAATGAATGAACGTGTGCTATAGCTCTGTTAGCTCATAGCTGCTGTTAGCTCATAGCTCTGTTAGCTCATAGCTGCTGTGTTGTTGTTATTGGCGGCTATCGGGGGGCTTATAGAGGGCTTTCTACACACTCGGCTACTGGGACCACTTCATCAGCACCCACTACTGCAGCACAGTTTATTCACTCCAGTAAGAACGTCCTTCGTACTCAAAGTTGTCGTCCACGTTGTCAAAATCTGATAAATATCCTGCCATGTTGCACAAAACTATCAGCAGCAAACTCTGTGTGAAGTTAGCCGACTGTCACAGAGCACGGAGTGAATAAACTGTGCTGCAGGGGTGCGTGTGGATGAAGTGGTCCCAGTAGAGTGCCTGTGTAGAAATCCCTCCGTTAGCTCTCCTATAGCTGCAAGTAGCCACATAACAGCAGCTATGAGCTAACAGCAGCTATGAGCTAACAGAGCTATAGCACACGTTCATTCATTCATTCTTCTTAAAGTATTGGTGAAATAAAGACAGATAATGCCTTATTTAGAGGCTGCATCCTCTAAGCCCCGTTCACTCCGTTATATGGATCTCCAGTTATCTAAATATCTTCTGAAGGACGCCGACTTTCACCAAACTGTTCTCAGTGAGAAGATGAACGGATTTCATGCCAGAACTAAGGTTTAAAATACCGGAGTTCCCCTTTAATGAGAGCTCTTTTTCACTTGTTCTGTTGGACTGTTTTAACCTGCATCCTGTTGGCTTCAGCTCACATGTTTTACTCTTTATTCAGATTGAGGAACTGCAGTTTGTCAGAGCTCAGCTGTGCTTCTCTGGCCTCGGCTCTGAAGTCCAACCCCTCCCATCTGACAGAACTGGACCTGAGTGAGAACAACATCGGTGACTCTGCAGCGAAGGAGCTGTGCAGCTTTCTGCAGAATCCACACTGTGGACTGAAGACTCTGAGGTCAGACTCCATGTTTTAGCTGTTTGTTCAGATTAATATGATGTGAAAGTTGTGCTGGTCTTCATGGTAAAGTCTGTTTCTTCTTCAGTGGTTTAGTTGATGAAATGATTCATTAAATAATCAGAAAACAGTGAATCTGTCAGACAGAAACTAATCTGGAATTACTGGCTGATGCTTCTAGAACTCTCTGGAGCAGTAATTATTGGATATTTCTGGCTGAAACAATAACAGTTTGGAGCAGCAAAAGCCCATTAATCAGCCAAACTGATCAATCAGTCCACCTCCAGATGGTTCCAGCACTTTTATAAGGCTCTGTAATGTTTGGACTGACTGAAATATTCAAACACAACAAGTCACAGTAACACGTTCTGCTTCTGCCGACTCTTTAAAGAACTTTGATGACATGATTATATTAAACATCACTACACCATGTTTTTCTGCCTTTTAACATTCAATAAAACAGTCAGTTTGATCTCCATTTCTATCAGTTTGGTCCCATTTGCTCCAAAACTCCTCCTGACATGTTTGTTTTCTTTGAAACTTGAATAATCTGGCTGCACAACCTGAGTTTGTGTGGATGGAGCCACTGGTTTAAGAGCTGAAGTCACTCCGTCTTTATTGAGCAGCAGCATGTTGTCATTAATGTTAATGAGAGCTCTTTTTCACTTGTTCTGTTGGACTGTTTCAACCTGCATCCTGTTGGCTTCAGCTCACATGTTTTACTCTTTATTCAGAGTGTGGGGCTGCAGTTTGTCAGAGATCAGCTGTGCTTCTCTGGGCTCAGCTCTGAAGTCCAACCCCTCCCATCTGACAGACCTGGAGCTGAGCAGGAACAGAAACATCGGTGACTCTGCAGCGAAGGAGCTGTGCAGCTTTCTGCAGAGTCCACACTGTGGACTGAAGACTCTGAGGTCAGACTCCATGTTTTAGCTGTTTGTTCAGATTAATATGATGTGAAAGTTGTGCTGGTCTTCATGGTAAAGTCTGTTTCTTCTTCAGTGGTTTCATTGATTAAATGCTGATTTATTAAATAATGTTTTACTCTTTATTCAGATTGAGGAACTGCAGTTTGTCAGAGATCAGCTGTGCTTCTGTGGCCTCAGCTCTGAAGTCCAACCCCTCCCAGCTGACAGAACTGGACCTGAGTGAGAACAACATCAGTGACTCTGCAGCGAAGGAGCTGTGCAGCTTTCTGCAGAGTCCACACTGTGGACTGAAGACTCTGGGGTCAGACTGTTTGTTCAGATTAATATGATGAAAGTTGTGCTGGTCTTCGTGGTAAAGTCTGTTTCTTCTTCAGTGGTTTAGTTATTGAAATCATTTATTAAATAATGTTTTATTCTTTCTTCAGATTGGAGCGCTGCAGTTTGTCAGAGATCAGCTTTGCTTCTCTGGCCTCAGCTCTGAAGTCCAACACCTCCCAGCTGACAGAACTGGACCTGAGTGAGAACAACGTGAATGTATCAGCTGTGAAGGCGCTGTCTGATCTTGTGGAGAATCCACACAACAAACTGGAGACTCTGAGGTCAGTAGAGGGAGAAGAGAAGAGAAGCTTCTTTACATTTAGGAACCATGTGGTGTTTATACAGAGCAGAACCTCTGCTGAAGTCCTTCTGTCATTAGTTCCATCCAGATATCCTCAGTGGCAGCCTCCATGTTTCTCTGTCAGCTGATATTTCTTTGCAGTAAATCCACTGTTTGTGCAGTAATGAAGCGTTCATGACTCTCAGCAGTTTGTTTCCACTGAGTGAAATCTGCAGAGGAAACACGCTTGATGCTAAAAGTCTCTGCAGACATGTGAGCTTCCAGCTCCGTGTTCCCTCCAGCATGCTAACATGAGAGCTGACAGGAACTACGTTCCACAGCTGCTGAACAGGACTGCTGTCCCTGCTGCTCTTTAAGCTAACAGGAAGCTACGTTCCACAGCTGCTGAACAGGACTGCAGTCCCTGCTGCTCTTTATGCTGACAGGAAGCTACGTTCCACAGCTGCTGAACAGGACTGCAGTCCCTGCTGCTCTTTAAGCTAACAGGAAGCTACGTTCCACAGCTGCTGAACGGGACTGCAGTCCCTGCTGCTCTTTAAGCTGACAGGAAGCTACGTTCCACAGCTGCCGAACAGGACTGCGGTCCCTGCTGCTCTTTAAGCTAACAGGAAGCTATGTTCCACAGCTGCTGAACAGGACTGCAGTCCCTGCTGCTCTTTAAGCTAACAGGAAGCTACGTTCCACAGCTGCTGAACGGGACTGCGGTCCCTGCTGCTCTTTAAGCTAACAGGAAGCTACGTTCCACAGCTGCTGAACAGGACTGCTGTCCCTGCTGCTCTTTAAGCTAACAGGAAGCTACGTTCCACAGCTGCTGAACAGGACTGCTGTCCCTGCTGCTCTTTAAGCTGACAGGAAGCTACGTTCCACAGCTGCTGAACGGGACTGCGGTCCCTGCTGCTCTTTAAGCTGACAGGAAGCTACGTTCCACAGCTGCTGAACGGGACTGCAGTCCCTGCTGCTCTTTAAGCTGACAGGAAGCTACGTTCCACAGCTGCCGAACAGGACTGCGGTCCCTGCTGCTCTTTAAGCTAACAGGAAGCTATGTTCCACAGCTGCTGAACAGGACTGCAGTCCCTGCTGCTCTTTAAGCTAACAGGAAGCTACGTTCCACAGCTGCTGAACGGGACTGCGGTCCCTGCTGCTCTTTAAGCTAACAGGAAGCTACGTTCCACAGCTGCTGAACAGGACTGCTGTCCCTGCTGCTCTTTAAGCTAACAGGAAGCTACGTTCCACAGCTGCTGAACAGGACTGCAGTCCCTGCTGCTCTTTAAGCTAACAGGAAGCTATGTTCCACAGCTGCCGAACAGGACTTCAGTCCCTGCTGCTCTTTAAGCTAACAGGAAGCTACGTTCCACAGCTGCTGAACAGGACTGCAGTCCCTGCTGCTCTTTATGCTAACAGGAAGCTATGTTCCACAGCTGCTGAACAGGACTGCAGTCCCTGCTGCTCTTTATGCTGCATCACTGACTGACAGCTGAGGAAACACTCGTTTACCTCTTCTTTCTTCTCTACAGATGGGATTCTCCGTGGTGAACGGGACGATGTGAGCTGAGAGGATGATCAGAGTCCTGAGGATCCACAGAAGACGAAGCAGCAGCAGCTTGTGTGCAGAGAGACACCTGTTTTATTCTCTGTGCTTCCAACTTGACCCGATTACATCTCACTTTATTCACTTCTGATTGTCATTAAAAATCCATCAGTGTAAATGAGAAGCTGTCAGTGTGATTCAGTCAGAGACGACGAACCTGATGGAAACGTGGAAGGAACATTTCTCTCTTTCACTTTGGATGTTTCCCAGCCTTCGTTCTGTCACCATCATGCTCAGCTGTGGACTTCTGCTCTGCTGCTTCTGACTGAATGCAGGTTTTGCTTTAAAGAGGAGCAGAGAGGGCAGAAAATGGCCGCCTGTTCTCAGCAGCATGTTGACAGCACAAATCTCAGCTGCCAGCAGAGGAGTTCCTGCTCTGAATGACCCTTAAATAAACTCCTGGTGCCATCACACAGATGTTTCTCTTCATCCAGAGTCGGACAGAAACACGGAAACTACAACGTTCAGGATTTAGCACCAAGTGCTTCCTTGTTGGCAGGATCTCAAACTGTGGCTTCACAGCTGATTTCAGCTTCACAGCACAACATCTGCACACATTCAGAGTGTTTCTGTGGAAGCTGGGAGTCCTCCTGGTTGATGGTTTACATCTGAGGCGCTTTATCTCCGCATCAGAACTTCAGCGACTCATTTCTCATGAAAACAAAGTGTTTTAGTGGATCTTCTGAGAGTAGAACAGAAGGTTTCCTGTTGTAAAGCTCACTAAAGTCTGCTCTTTTCATCACATCACAGCGAGTCTTCATCACAGGACTCATCATCCTCATTTCAGTGAGACGAGACAAAAACCCGTTTGGGTGGAAAAGTCGCATCCTTCAGTTTCTTTGGGTGATCTTTGGATGAAACTTTAAACTAAATTTGATGGAAATCTGTAAACTTCAGTGACCAAAGAGCGTCTGTATCACAGAAATCTGTAAATTTTCACAGCTGATTCTCACTGTGAACACCAGGATGAAGAGTTCTGTGTTTGGACTCAGTCTGGACGCCTAACTGCTCAGATTTGGGCCGGTGTTGGACTGACTGATCAGAGGCTCCTCATCGTGTTGAGTTGGACCGATCATCATCCCGTCGTCCTGAAACAGGTTTAAGTTTAAGTTTAAATCATGAAGCCAAACGTCAGCATAAAAGCTTTTTAAAGGAACAGGAAGCTCCTCAGAGCAGAGAACCCTCCTGCTTCAACATGGACTCTGTTTGTTATCCTGACATAAAGAGAAGAAGGTTTCATGTTGTGGAGAAGCTGAAGGATGATCAGCAGCCACAAACAGCAGAAAATCAGGGTTTGGCTCATTGTTTTCAAGTAAAACAGAGAATCAGAACCTTTTAAAGCTCAGAAAAACATCTATTCAAGCTGCAGGCCTCAGGGCGACATGTTCTGATATTTACTGCTTTGCTTTAAAGTCTCACAGAAGTCACACGAAAAGGAAAATATCACATTAACTGTACATTTATTCGACTGTTTCTGCCGGTTCTTAATGCCACAGATGATCCATCCTGTGCAGCAGAATACTGACCCATCCTCTGAATAAACTGTGTTCACATGGGGCTCAGATCAGTTCTCACTTCTTGACACTTTTCTTACAAAATGTTCAGCTCCAGTTGAGTTTATTTGCGGAAACACAGCCCTGCAGCTCATTTGAAAAGTCACCTTTTGTTTCTTCTTCAGCGTCTTTCAGTTAGTTCAAATCATCGTATTCACTGACTGACATCACTGAGCGTGACTCGGTTCATTAATGCAGACGCTGAGAAGGGAAGGAGGAAAGAAGAAGAAAGCGCAGATAACAGGAATAACTCGGTCCATCATGTGCCACTGAAGGCAGGATCTTCCTGCAGCATCCTTCCACTCGCTCCAGACAGTGTAATCGGTTCATTGTTCAGTAAAGTCTGTTTCAGCAGTTAGAAACTTTAAAAGAGTTCCTGCAGACGGTTAAAAGCTGAGGAATGCATCCCTGTGTTAGCTTAAGTGATCCAGACCCAGAAAACAGTTTAATTCCATCCTGTCAGCAGCCTGGATCAAAGAGAGTTTGTCCTGTCCGGATGGTGCTGCCACCTAGCGGGCAGGAGCGTGCAGCGCAGCTCCCAGACCCAGGTACTCCAGGTTCTCCGCCGCCGGCAGGAACAGGCTGTTCCCAGCCGTGGTGGAGGTCTGAGGCAGGAGTGCAGCCTCGTTGTTGGGGTTGTTGAGGCCGTCCGGAGCAGCCAGGGGCAGCGAGATTTGAGCGGTGTTCAGGTACTGGCGTTCGCACGGGTTCAGGTCCTCCAGCGGCGAGGGGAGCCAGTCGGCGCCGCTGCCCAGGCTCAGGTCGTCGTAGTTGGGGTTAAAAACCTCTGAGAGCCGGCTGCTCGGGCTGGTTTCACTCACACTCTGATTCATGTACTCTGGAGGACAGAAACCAGGGAAGGATTGCATTTCATCATTCTCACGCTTTGAAAGGTTCGTTATTTTACATGTTGATTGATGCATTTATTTAAAGCACATATATCAAAGTCAAGGCCCCCATGGCCCCCTGGATGATATATAATTACTATTAGAACCGGCCCGCAGGCCACAGCCGCACCAACACTACATTTCCCACAATGCAACAGCTTCATTATTCATCAGCAATCAGAGCAGAGGTGAGGTGAACTCTCAGCTACCCCTCCCCAAAAATGGCTAAAGGGAAGGTGAGAACAGCTTTCAGGCCAGGTGGGAGGCAGAGTTTATGTTCACGGAGCTAAAAGGCAAACCTGTGGAGAAAGTGTGGCTGTAATGAAAGAATATAATCTAAAAACGTCTCAGAAACACACAGAACAAAGGCTACAGAAGGTGGAAGAATCAAAACGAGGTCTTAAATTTAAATTTGTTTCTATAAGACCTGATTTTTCTTTGAAGGAAGTATTGTTTTGTCTGTGTGCCATAGATTTTTGTATTTTATTTATTTATATTTATTTTTCAGTTGAATGGACTGAATTGCAGATAAGAGCCATGAGAAAGAATAATTTGATTTATTTCTTTTATTTTCTCATTTTACTATTTGAAAGCAGTGATTAGCAGGAGCAGCACACTTTTTAAAGGACATTTACTGCCTGTTAAAAATGTTCTCCTTTTTACATCAGTGACCTCCTGACCCACTATGAACCTCCCAGACCCCTCAGGTCATCTGGATCCGGTTCTTTATCAGTTCCCAGAGTCAGAACCAGACCTGGAGAAGCTGCATTCAGCTTCTATGCTCCACATGTCTGGAACAAACTCCCAGAAAGCCTCAGATCAGCTGAAACTCTCAGGATTTAAGTCCAGGCTGAAGAAACATCTATTTTCAGCTGCTTTTGAATAAGCTTGAGTTTCATATTTTAACTCCTGATTTTATCTTTCATAGATATAATCTTTTCTGATTTTATCCATTGTTCCTATTTCTTTCTTTTGTTTACATTTTAAATCCTGCTTTTTATTTCTTCTCTTTTCATGTCTCTGTAAAGCACTTTGAATCCCCTTGTTGTTGAATTGTTCTATAAATAAAGACTAATAAACTTGCCTTTTTAAGTTAGTGACAGAGCCACAACAAAATATTGCTTTATTCATTTAATGTATGTAAGGACATGTGACTTTTCTTTCAGAGAAGTTTGTTCTGGTTCTGGTTCAATAGGCTTTGTGCGATAGCTTCAATATGTTTTAATAAACGCTGAACCCTCTGTGTATTTGACCCCCCTGCTTTAAAGGAACTGATTTGGATCATGTTTGGTGACGGTACCGTGGCCGGTGAAGTCCTCTTTACCCAGAGCACTGTGAGTGGGATCGGTGATGTACCGCAGGGCGATGCTGTTCTCTCTGACTGGGCGGCCGTCCTGATATGAAGGAAATCGTCTTTTATACATAAATATTCAGAGCGAGCTGCTTTTTAACAACTCTGACGCACAGAAACAGGTAATTCGACACAGAGGAGGGCCACAAACACTGGAAAATGTTTGGTTTTTATATAAATAACAGCTAATAACTCCTTACTCAGCACTTACCAAGAATATAACCATCAAAAAACGACTTAAATACAAACCTAAAAGCACTGAAACTGTGCTGCGAACCGTGTGTCTCAGTGTGTGTTCATACCGTGGCGCTGCAGGACGGGTTGCCGTGGTTACCCAGGCGTTTACATGGCAGCAGGTATTCGTCTGCGTCCACCACGTCCTCCGTGTCGTCCGAGCTGAGCAGGCGGGAGTAAAACCTGCTGTCTGAAGGACTTGGCAGGTCACCCTGAGACACAAGGCGGGTCACAGTGTTCAGTCTCTGCTACAAACAGACATTTTCCATCTTTACAGCTTTTATCAGTAATCTGGACGGGATTCTCCAGCAGCTACGGCACAAAAGAAGAGGGGGAGATTACTTTTGTTTGGTAGCTGCATCTATGAAGAACTAATGAGCCACATTTCCTGAGACAAACATGGAGAGATCCAGAGGTGTTGAAGAAAGTTACAGTTTGTGTTGTTAGTGTCATGAAGCCTTCATATTTCTTTACGTTTAGCAAAAATCGAACTTGGAACTTGTGAATCGGGCATGGTTCACTAAAGCTGACCAGTTTTTAAGGAATAAAGAACTCTTTAAATATGGTGAAAGTTACATCATTTCTGTTAAAATAGGATGGATGGATGGATGGATGGATGGATGGATGGATGGATGGATGGATGGATAGATGGATAGATGGATAGATGGATAGATGGATAGATGGATAGATGGATAGATGGATAGATGGATAGATAGATAGATAGATAGATAGATAGATAGATAGATAGATAGATAGATAGATAGATAGATAGATAGATAGATAGATAGATAGATAGATAGATAGATAGATAGATAGATAACATACCTGTATCACCAGGTACCTGGATGGGTCACGGGCCATTTGAGAGAAGTCCACAATCAGCTCTCTGAACCTGGGACGACACGACGGGTTGATCATCCAGCCTGCAGGAAAACAGGGGATTATTTACGGGTTTTCTTCAGCTGCTCAGTGGATAGTTCTTTGTTCTCTGTCTGAAGCTACCACACAGTCAACACCTTTGGTGTTTCATGTAAAAATGTTTGAGCTTTTATCTGATAAATCTACAACTCGTTTGGTGTCCCTGTTCTTCAGTGTTTATCTACAGCAGGGATGTGAAACTCCGGTCCTGGAGGGCCGCTGTCCTGCAGGTTTTAGATGTTTCCCTGCTTCAACGCACCTGATTCAGAGTAAATGGATCTCTTCTAAAGATTGTTACATTCTGCACAAACCAGCTAATGAGGCATTGATCTGAATCAGGGAAACATCTAAAACCTGCAGGGAAACATCTAAAACCTGCAGGGAAACATCTAAAACCTGCAGGGAAACGTCTAAAACCTGCAGGGAAACATCTAAAACCTGCAGGGAAACATCTAAAACCTGCAGGGAAACATCTAAAACCTGCAGGAAAACATCTGAAACCTGCAGGGAAACATCTAAAACCTGCAGGGAAACATCTAAAACCTGCAGGGAAACATCTAAAACCTGCAGGGAAACATCTAAAACCTGCAGGGAAACGTCTAAAACCTGCAGGGAAACATCTAAAACCTGCAGGGAAACATCTAAAACCTGCAGGGAAACGTCTAAAACCTGCAGGGAAACGTCTAAAACCTGCAGGGAAACATCTAAAACCTGCAGGGAAACATCTAAAACCTGCAGGAAAACATCTAAAACCTGCAGGGAAACATCTAAAACCTGCAGGGAAACATCTAAAACCTGCAGGAAACATCTAAAACCTGCAGGAAAACAGCTAAAACCTGCAGGAAAACATCTAAAACCTGCAGGGAAACATCTAAAACCTGCAGGAAAACGTCTAAAACCTGCAGGGAAACATCTAAAACCTGCAGGGAAACGTCTAAAACCTGCAGGGAAACGTCTAAAACCTGCAGGGAAACATCTAAAACCTGCAGGAAACATCTAAAACCTGCAGGGAAACGTCTAAAACCTGCAGGGAAACATCTAAAACCTGCAGGGAAACATCTAAAACCTGCAGGAAAACGTCTAAAACCTGCAGGGAAACATCTAAAACCTGCAGGAAAACGTCTAAAACCTGCAGGGAAACATCTAAAACCTGCAGGGAAACATCTAAAACCTGCAGGGAAACGTCTAAAACCTGCAGGAAAACATCTAAAACCTGCAGGGAAACGTCTAAAACCTGCAGGAAAACGTCTAAAACCTGCAGGGAAACATCTAAAACCTGCAGGGAAACAGCTAAAACCTGCAGGAAAACATCTAAAACCTGCAGGGAAACATCTAAAACCTGCAGGAAAACGTCTAAAACCTGCAGGGAAACATCTAAAACCTGCAGGGAAACATCTAAAACCTGCAGGGAAACGTCTAAAACCTGCAGGAAAACATCTAAAACCTTCAGGGAAACGTCTAAAACCTGCAGGACAGCGGCCCTCCAGGAGTTTCACATCCCTGCTCTGAAGGCTTTTCATTGGTTTAATTGAAATTAGCAACACGATTAAAACAGGAACAGAAATGTTTTAACACTCAGAGACATGCAGAGTATCTGCTTAACGGCTGAACTTTCCCGGTGAACTGTGTGGGAGGAGCCAACTCTCTGTGGGGAAGCTCGGGGGAATTCAACAGCGCCTTCAACGTAGAGCAAAGATTACTGGAAGGACGTGGGAATCTTTGCCATTTCTGAGTTTGACATCCCTGATCTACAAGCTCAATGATGGTGAGAAAAACTGGGACGAAAACATTTACGTCCCACTCTGAGCCCCACGGCTTTGCACCCAGCCCGACTCGCAGGGTTTTCCTTACATTTGACCATGATCATGTAGACGTCGATGGTGCAGATGGGGGGCTGAGGCAGCCGCTCTCCCCTCTCCAGCACCAAAGCGATCTCGCTGGCCGGGATGCCGTCGTACGGTTTGGAGCCAAACGTCATCAGCTCCCACACCGTCACACCTGCAGAGCATCGACAGGTAGAGCGTGTTGATGAAGACGAGCCATAAAGACAGCATTTACCCGATGGAGGCTGCCTTGTAGGCAGCAGTTAAAGGAGGTCTGGGGCGATGCTTTGGGCTGTATGACCAGTGCCTCATCCTCTCCGGTCCTTATCTTTCCTCCTCCCACCTGGGAGACTATTCAAGACTTTCAGGCTCACAGCTTGTTTTTATCTGGCTGTGATGGCTGCACCTACAGCTAAATACTCGGTAACCCCGACACTTTCAGCTATGTTCTGTGTATTTCTTGATATAATTTTGTTTACATATTTGTTTAAACTAAGTTGAAATACATTATTTCTGTTTGTAAGCGCGCACATTTAGATCTAATTGTATTTTCAACTTTGTTAAATTTGTTTTATACGTTAAACCTGTTTTCTTTTCTTTTATCGGTGCTGGGAGGAGCCATATGAGAGCTGGGGGGGGGCAAAGGTGAGCACAAGCTGCAGGCAAAGAAGACGAAGTGCAATGAGCTTGTACCAAGGGGGGGGCATGGTGTAGTTTACATCCTTTAGATGTTAAGCTGTATTCCTTTAGATTTACAAGTAATTTGTTTTTTTAGTTATTTAGTTAATTCTTTGTTTGAGTGGTTATTAAATGAACTGTTAGGTTCTGTTTCTTTATTTGTTAGTATGTGTTCAAACTTGGTCTGATCAGCCAGTATTTAAGTTCTCCTTTGTTTCCTGTTTGGTTCTTTGTTAAGTTACTCGTCATTTGAACAGTTGGTTTGAAGTTATTACTTTGTTTTGTTCATTTGACCTCTTTTATGGGCCCTGATATTATGTTCTTTGGGTAAATAAAACCCGTTTCTTTTTTTTCCCTCACACTGGCATTAGCTTTTACACTTTACTGTAGAACAAGGTGCTTTTAGGACGCCTCTGTTTTCATTCAGTTTGGATTCACGTTAATGTTATCTGAGCAAAGGCTTCAGTGTGCTGCCCCTGATGAGACTGATGCAGCAGATGGGGGCTTGTCCGGGATAAGCAGAACACTGGCTGGTAGAAACGTTGGAGTATTTCATGTTTTTGATGCAGAAAACATGTAAAAAGATAGGTGTAACAGGTTATTTTCTGTTTGTTTGAAGCTAAGTTTAGCAGGTAAAACAGCAAAGCAAGTTTTAAACCTGCGTTTTGGTTCTTCTTTCTTCAAAAGCAACACAAACCAGAAAGAAATGATAATTAGAGTAAAATCTGAGTACAGAGCAGCCAGAAGTCAGCAACAGGTGCTCTGGAGTAAAGTGTTGCCTGGGGGTCTCCTGGGGGTCTCCTGGGGGCTGGAGAGCAGGAAGGTTGCCTCACCGTAGCTCCAGACATCACTCTGATGGGTGTAGGTCCACTGGAGGATCGACTCCAACGCCATCCACTTAATGGGAACCTTCAGGGAGGCGAAAACAGCAAAAACACAGAGCAGGATCTTTATAAGTCATCTGATGCTCTCGCAGAAAGGCAGCCTGTTCCTATCGTAGCCCCGGGTGAAATGAAGACGCACCTTTCCTCCGTCAGCGTGGTATTCTTTCTCATCGGCTGTCAGCAGCTTGGCGAGGCCGAAGTCGGTGATCTTCACGTGGTTCGGATTTTTCAACAGGACGTTCCTCGCTGCCAGGTCTCGATGCACCAGGTGTCGCTCCTCCAAGTAGTTCATCCCCTGAGAAGAAAACAGCTTTTTGGATTGTTCTTTTTCTTGTTCGACACTTGCATCCATGTAGAAATGTTCATTCTGTGTCTAAGAACTTTGGGATTATGTTGAATAAAGTGTTTCTGCATGTGTTTAAAACCAGGCTGAAGGCTTCTAATGGTGAGCAAAGACGGATTAATGTTGCAGCAGATTTTACACGGAGCTCAAGACCTTGATGTTTGTGCTTTTCCCAGCTATTAAAAATCCAACTGAGACTTAAAACAGATTAACGGACCTCAACAGGATTAAATCAAGCTGCAGACGGAGCTGATGCCTCAGGCACAGGTAGGAGTTGGTTTGCTCACCTTGGCTATCTGGACACACCAGTTGAGCATCCACTGAGCACTGATTTGATCCCCGTGGTGTCGGACGTAGTCCAGCAAGCAGCCGTACGGCATCAGCTGGGTCACCAGCTGCACCGACGACGTCAGGCAGATCCCCAGGAGACGACACACGTGAGGGTGATCCACGCTCGCCATCACGTACGCCTCCTGCACAGATTCATCTCAGGTCAGAACCAGGAAACATCACATGGTGAAAACCAGGTCTTACTGCAGCGTGGCGGCACACATCACTGGATAATAACCCAGGAACCAGGGTCTTTTATGGGATAAACACAACCCAAAGGAGAGGTTTTAGCTCCCAAAAAGGGTCCTGGTCGTCGGGTAGAACTCCTGAGGTAGGCCTTGCATAACATTTCTGATTGGTTGAGCATTTTATTTTCTCCTCTCTGTCTCAGTCTAATGTCCATAACAGCTCCTGAAAGCTGCTTTCTTTTGGCTGCAGCTCAGGAGCAGATGTAACTGACTCCAACATTCACTTTGGGAACTGCAGAACAAAGGAGGCAGAGCTCAGATTGTGACGACAGGGAAGTTAAATAAAACAGTAATCTCTGATTATTTCATCGCGCTTCTGTCCCAAAACCCCATAAAAGTGTTTTGCATGGACAGGTTTTGGGTTAATGCTGCTAAAGTGGACTAACAGGGTTTATTCTTTGGCTTAGAGTGCCAGCTGCTGACTTCTCTCTGCTTTTCGTCTGTTAAAACGAGTTAATATTGTGTGTTATGTTAGTTCAGTGCTCTGTATGGGCCGCAAAGAAGAGAGATGGATGGAAGTCTGTAAGACCAAGGCACTGGATCAGGAAACTGAGACGATCCACCTGACTTCCTCTCCTGTAAAGCGACGTTAACAGAAGTAGATGAAGAATGGACATTCACTTTGTTTACTAAGACTTCTGAGGCTGGAAAAAGATAAAGGCCACCAAACAGTTCCAACACAGCCCCCAAGTGGCAGGAAAAAGATCCAAGTTGACGCCCTAAAGCAGGGATGTCAAACTCCGGTCCTGGAGGGCCGCTGTCCTGCAGGTTTTAGATGTTTCCCTGCTTCAACGCACCTGATTCGGATTAAATTTATCTCTTCAAAAGATTGTTACGTTCTGCACAAACCAGCTAATGAGGCATTGATCTGAATCAGGTGTTTTGGAGCAGGAAACATCTAAAACCTGCAGGAAAACATCTAAAACCTGCAGGGAAACATCTAAAACCTGCAGGGAAACATCTAAAACCTGCAGGGAAACATCTAAAACCTGCAGGGAAACATCTAAAACCTGCAGGGAAACATCTAAAACCAGCAGGGAAACATCTAAAACCTGCAGGGAAACAGCTAAAACCTGCAGGAAAACGTCTAAAACCTGCAGGGAAACATCTAAAACCTGCAGGGAAACATCTAAAACCTGCAGGAAAACATCTAAAACCTGCAGGGAAACATCTAAAACCTGCAGGGAAACATCTAAAACCTGCAGGACAGCGGCCCTCCAGGACCGGACTTTGACATCCCTGCTCTGAAGGCTTTTCATTGGTTTAATTGAAATTAGCAACAAGATTAAAACAGGAACAGAAATGTTTTAACACTCAGAGACATGCAGAGTATCTGCTTAACGGCTGAACTTTCCCGGTGAACTGTGTGGGAGGAGCCAACTCTCTGTGGGGAAGCTCGGGGGAATTCAACAGCGCCTTCAACGTAGAGCAAAGATTACTGGGAGGACGTGGGAATCTTTGCCATTTCTGATCCCACCTCTCCTTCCTGGCCTGGTTCATCCAGCCTCAGGACTGATATTATGGATAAACCTCAGATATTCACAAAGATCAGTGCAGGTCGGAGTGGATTCTTTACCGATGTGCCGCCCGCATTCATTTCAAACAGATAACATGGTTACGGCCCAAGAAACTTCAATTAAAACTGGGGTTTTTCTTCAGAAATAGAGCCTGTTTTTCCTTTAATGCCAGAAAACGTGTTGTTGCAGCCACTCCTGGATTCTGGTGATGTTTATATGAATGCCTCTGCTCACTCCCTACAGCTACTGGATGCTGCATATCACGGATCTTTGAGGTTCAGAACTGGCTGTAAACACATCACTGCACTTTGTACTCTTCACTTTCCATGCTCAGAACCACCCACTGGTATCTGTTTATCTATAAATCCATCATTGGACGACTCCCCTCCTATTTGTCCACAGACTTGACACGGAAACAGCCTGATCATAGCCTCCGGTCCCTGGATTTCATCACATTTACCCCCCAGTCCGTACTGAACTGCTGATGCTGCGCCTGTAACATGTTTTATTTCACTAGAGGACTTCAGATGACTTGTAGGAAGGCAGGTGAGACAGTCAGTGGGGGTCTGCACATGTTCTGTACTTAACTAGTTCCTTTTTTCTTTCATTTTATTATTACTAATGATCATATCTTCCTGTTTTTGTCTCTTGGACGTTCAGTTAATCTGTAACTTTGGGTTCTGCTGCTGCCTAAAACAGGTCTCCCTGGGTCTCAGTGAGATTTTACCTGTAGAAATAAAGGTTAATAAATAATAAAAAAAGATGCTGCTCTCAACCAAGCAGGGTAACGGAACAAAATGAAACGAGAACTCTTACATCCAGGACTTCTTGGTTGGCTTTGGGTGAGGTGGCCTCCCTGAGAACTTTGATGGCAACTGGGATCTTCACGTTCTCCCCTTCGGGGATCCATAAACCCTAAACACACACATTGCATGATCATTTCTCCTGGAACTCATCCAGATTGACAGGTAGCATGCAGAAATGTGCTGAAACCAAACGGCGTCACCTTGAAGACTGTCCCAAAGGCCCCCGAGCCGAGCACCCTGACCTTCCTGAACTCGGTCTCCTTCAGGATCCTCAGCAGCGCCTGGTTGGGGGCCTGACCGCTCGGGGTCAGCGGCTCCACCAGCTGCAGAAGCATCAACAGGACAGTTTTCAGTCTGTGTTTTCATATTCAGGTTCTCTCAAACAGAATCCTGTGGTAATAACCTCCTTCTCCTGCAGGAGGCGGCGCAGAGTCCTCTTTCTCTTGATTTTACGTCGCCGTAGCGACACCAGTATGAGCAACGACACGATGACAGCGACCAGGAGTCCTCCGACCACACCCACCGCCATCGTGGAGTGTGTGGAAGCTCTGTGAAAACAAAGAGATGCTTCGCCTGTCAGAACATGACAATAATCGGCTCTGCAGCAGGTCTTAAACTCACTAAATCCAACCTCAAAGAGACAAAGCAGCAGCATTTTTCTAGGATCCAACTCACATTGGTTCCAGTTTCTGCTTTTGTTCTTTCAGGTTTGGATGAAACTCTGTACATTATCTGACATTAACTCAGTATCCTTTGAAACAGCTGTCCTCAGTTTGCATTTTCTGCTGATTTAATGTCACATAGGTGTCAAACTCTGGCCCGCGGTCCAAATTTGGCCCGCAGTGTAATTATATTTGGCCCACGAGGCAATTTCAAATTAATATTAGAGCTGGCCCGCCAGTATTATACGGCGGCAGCGCATTCACCGCTTATACTACAAATCCCAGAATGCTTTGCTGTTGTTTTGGTTAGCACAGAGGCAGATACACCCTCCTCTGTGTCAGTAGCATCTATGCTAGCGGTCTTCTTGTGCCCCCCGCCTCTCCCCCAGACCACACTTCGACCTCAAACCACAGCTGTCACTGTTACCTACCAAAAAATGGCCAAAAGAAAGGCAGAAAATAGAACTTTTCTGGACAGGTGGGAGACAGAATATCTGTTTATGTAAAAGACAGACCTGTTTGGCTTGTTTATGGAGCCAACGCGTCAGTAACTAAGGAGTAACTAAGGAGTAACTAAGGAGTAACTAAGGAGTAACTAAGGAGCAACTAAGGAGTAACTAAGCAGTAACTAAGCAGTAACTAAGGAGTAACTAAGGAGTAACTAAGGAGTAACTAAGCAGTAACTAAGGAGTAACTAAGCAGTAACTAAGCAGTAACTAAGGAGTAACTAAGGAGTAACTAAGCAGTAACTAAGGAGTAACTAAGGAGTAACTAAGGAATAACTAAGGAGTAACTAAGGAGTAACTAAGGAGTAACTAAGGAGCAACTAAGGAGCAACTAAGGAGTAATTAAGGAGTAACTAAGCAGTAACTAAGCAGTAACTAAGGAGTAACTAAGGAGTAACTAAGCAGTAACTAAGGAGTAACTAAGGGGTAACTAAGGAGTAACTAAAGAGTAACTAAAGAGTAACTAAGGAATAACTAAGGAGTAACTAAGGAGTAACTAAGGAGCAACTAAGGAGCAACTAAGGAGTAATTAAGGAGTAACTAAGCAGTAACTAAGCAGTAACTAAGGAGTAACTAAGGAGTAACTAAGGAGTAACTAAGCAGTAACTAAGGAGTAACTAAGGAGTAACTAAGGAATAACTAAGGAGTAACTACGGAGTAACTAAGGAGTAACTAAGGAATAACTAAGGAATAACTAAGGAGTAACTAAGGAGTAACTAAAGAGTAACTAAAGAGTAACTAAGGAGTAACTAAGGAGTAACTAAGGAGTAACTAAGGAGTACAATATTAGACGACACTATGAAACGAAACACCAGGACAAATATAAGGACCTGGACACAGCTCAAAGGAGATGAAAAGAGGTTTATGTTATTTTATTTTCACATTTATTAGCCTGTGTAAGAAGCTAATTTTGACATAAATCAGAAGGCTGCAAACAGAAAGGAGGCATTCAATTTTTATTTTAATTTGATTTAATATGCCTTTGATATGTTTTTATTATTATTATTAGCAATTTCACACCCCTGGACTTTAAAGTTAAGCCTTGCTGGTTTAGTATTCATTGTTAAATAAAAACTTGTTGGGTTCCATATTAAAAGGTTCATTTGTTCAACCTTGGCCCGCGGCTTTGTTCAGTTTAAAATTTTGGCCCTCTGTGTATTTGAGTTTGACCCCCCTGCTCTATCAGATGCAATGACTGTGTGAGCTTCGCCGTTACCTTTATTTCAGTTTCAGAGCCAGATCGGTCATTGGAAAAGGGTTTTTGTGGGAAAACAGTGAACATGTCAGTGTGCAGATCATAAAAATCTCAGCTTTAAGAGGTAAAACAGGTGTTTTTACCCTGTGCATCCAGACAGTCCGGGTCCAGAACACCTGCAGGGACACAAAGAAAAAGCCTCACATGTCAGACTCCATCACATGCTGCTGCTGAGTCAGCAATGACTCACCCCTGGGTGCAGTTCTGGTGGCACAGCTGGCATTGGCCCGACTTGTCGGCATATTTCCAGATCAGCGTGTCTCCGTCTCCTGGCACGCCGTGGGGGCAGCGTGGCACGCAGCGGGGGCCGTCTTTAAGGTGGGCGCACTGGGAACACTGGGCTGGACCCTGCAGACGGACAAAGGAGGTTCTGGGATGGCATCAAACGAGCCACAGAACCAGTTTTCCGCTGAAATATCAGTTTCTGCTTCATCTTGCTTCGGTCCTGTAGGTCTCACCATCTCAGAGGCGTCTTATTGCTCTGTGGCTGTCGAGGCTAAACTGCTTAAACAGTGAAAGTATCCTTGGCATCCAGGTTATTTGAGACATTATGTACATGTTAAACCCCTGAACCTGTATAATTCCACATTCAGGACGCCTTGAAATAGTTTTTTCATGTTGCATTTCATCCACCAGTGGAAAATTAAACATTATCTCTCTTTTAACTCACTGCTGATCCAACTGATGCTGTGTTTTTGATTCATTGATGCTATCAGCACCTTTAAATCCTGCTTGGTTGTGCAGCTCACAAACTAACAGCTGTTTGTGATTCATAGATAAATGAATAAGAACAAAAGTGCTCTAAATTTAGCTGGAGATGTGCAGGATTCCTCAGGTACATAAAACATACAAGATGCATTCTGAGCAGTGGAGTTAATCCATTAAAAACTGAACCAGTCCTCTGTTTTAGGAGCTAATCAGAAGCAGGATGAATGAACCCCCGGAGGTGGACTGACCGGCCCGTGGCAGCTCGGCGAGCCCATCTTTGGCAGACACTCCGGGTGACACTCGACACAGCTGCCGTTCACCTCCACCTCTCTGGGTTCTCTGCAGGGTGACATGGAGACAGGAGTCAGGGTTTGAGGAGGAAGGCGCTGCCTCCTCTCTGAGGTGCGCCTCATCTTTGCTGCTGCAGCACATGAAGCACAGTGTGCTGAACTACCTGAGCACCACAGGAAATAATCTTTAACAAGATAAAAGCTGTTCCTGCGAAAC
This sequence comes from Leuresthes tenuis, assembly GCF_036924035.1. Taxonomy (NCBI): domain Eukaryota; kingdom Metazoa; phylum Chordata; class Actinopteri; order Atheriniformes; family Atherinopsidae; genus Leuresthes; species Leuresthes tenuis. Next base: position 94,061 of record NW_027325378.1, on the reverse strand, counting down.
AGCTGTGAGAATGCTTTTTAAGTTGAATGGATTAGTTGAACATGCTCAAATAGCTGAATCTAGTGAAAATTTAGCAGAAATCAAGTGAATAATAGTTAAAATGGCTTCAGTGTAATATACAGCAGGGAGTGGAAGAGTGATGTCATCAGTGATGTCATCAGTGATAGCAATGTTTGTCAACAGCTGCAGCTTAACCCTGTATAACTGCAGAAATTGCTTTTTTGGATACTATGACCTCCTGTGAGAAAACCGGAAGAGCGAGGAAAATAATTTGAAGACCGTAAGAAGCAGAAGGCTTGGAGGAATGCGGCAATGTAGTTTTTATTTCAATGGAGTGAAAAAAATTTAAACGGCAGCAGGTTGAACACAGTTGAACCTGTCTCTGGTGTCAGACCAAGTTTCCATTGGAGTTAGTGAGAGAAATTGAAAGGTTTCTCTGGCTTCAAGGCTCATAGCTGAAATTCTGTAAATGTGAGCTATTTAGTTGTTACATCAGCTGAAAGAGGACAAGTGTACCTACAGTTTAAGGTATAACTTGTTTGTCTGAGTTAAACAGCATGAAAGTTAGAGGAATTTGTTGGAATATCAGAAAAAGTTAAAATGATCAGTCTGCCACTCTAATCTTCTCATTCATAAAAATCAAGAAGGAGCAAAAATGTTCATGTTTTTTAAACTGTCATATTTCAAAATTGGCTTAATATTTTAAAAAGCTGAATCATTTGGTAATAGCTGAATGTCTCGTGAACATTTTAAAGTTTGAATGGTGTCTCCAGCTGAATGTATGTTGAACTAGTTAGGTTGGAAAGAGGAGGAAGTTTTTGAAGAGTTGAAAGAAATTTTCATTCATTTCAATGACGGGAAAATTTGAATAAAAGTTAAATAGTTTAAAAAGTATAAAAGATATCAGCACCAAAAGTCATAGCCAGAATGTGCTGAACAAGCTGAACGTTTTGATACCAAAATTGTTGAAATCGGTGAAAGATTGCAGGAGTAGTTAAGTGCCAAAAAAGAGAAACAGGAAAACAATATTGTGAGAATGCCTTAAAGCATTCTCACAATAATCTGAAGAAACAGGGTTTACGGCTTACTGTAGGTTCATCGTTGAACAGGAACAAAACTCCTCAAAAGTCTGACCACAAACTAATCGTAACATTCGAATAAAAGGAGCAAATTGCAAAGCAGCTTCTTCTTCTTGTGAGTTAAAGAAGGTAAAACATGGTCCTGAAATAATATTCTTTCTGTCTGGGATCAACAGACCTCTGAGGACATTTCACTCATCTCTTACCCCTGCAGCAGGTTGCAGAGCGGCACACAGCGCCCCCTGCGGGTAAAGTGCTGACATGACACACACATGTTGGGCCCCGGCCCCCAGCAGCCGTCCTCCGAACACTCCCGGTCACAGGTGCGATTCTCCCGCTCTGTGTGAGGCAGAGCAGAACGTTAGCTGTTCACCTCAGAGCTGCAGGGAAGCCGCCAAACGCTCTGGACTCACTGCATGTGTTGGGCAGGGAGTCATCTCTGATGGTCTGGTCTCTGGATTTGAAGAGGTGGGCCCACTGCAGGGTGTCGGTGTAGCACAGCTCCAGGTTCTCCTTCAGACGCACCCTCCCGGCGCTCACTTCTTTCAGGGAGCGCAGACCCAGCCACTGCAGGTGCTTCACCTTTACCACCACCAGGCTGTACTGACTGGGAGGAAACAGCCTCTTAAATCAGTCGAAATGCACATAAAATACGGCTCATCAGCTCTCTGGATCTCTTCTTCACGCCATCTTACAAAAGACCTGACTATGCTCAGTGTTCTCTCACATGCCACAGAGGATTCTTGGGCTTTATTCTCATTACATCCTCCAATTACTCAGGTTTTTTCCTTTAATTCAAACTGTATCACACACACACTCATCAGAGGCCGATGCACCACTCCTTCATCGTGGTGAAGTACCATCATCCGGCCACCAGGGGGAGCTGGTAACCATGTGTGAGCCCAGTCTGAGAGCCGCAGGTTGTTCTGATTTACCTGAAGCAGTCTTTCTCACGAGCTGCCATGATGCTAAAAGTATGTGATGCAAGCGTGACTCACTTCTGAAATGTTATTCTTCCCCTGATGATCTCCAGGTTCTCAAACGCCGACAGAGATGTGAGATTCTGAGGCCAGGACGCGATCAGCAGGTAACCTGGACGACACAGACACTGAGTGCACGTGGCTCTACCCGAGCGACAGAAAGTTAGCAGCGAGCTAACCTACCAGTGATTTCCTTCACTGTCCGGAGGTACTGCAGCATCTCTGGGTCCATGGGGGGGATCTTGTAGTGTGGGTCCCTGAAACAGCCAATCACTGGATGAGTGTCTTTGATGGTCATTTTTCACTCTTAAATAAATCATCTTGTTTGTTTTCTTATAATAAAATTCAGATTTTTTTGTATATTCAGACACAAAATAGATTTATACCCAAAACGGGTCATTTTATCTTTTTTCTCAATGCCTCCTTCTTTCCATATTTTCTGGATTTGGCTGCAGTGCTGAAAAACAGCCTGATGAAGGATCGTTTTACCAGCTTTTCTAGCTGAGAGTTTCAGTGTTTATGCATTTAGCTTTTATCCAAAGCAGCTTACAGGTTGGCAGGTAGGGTAAGGGGGTCTTGCCTAAGGACCCCTACTGGAGGTAATACCTTTCATGCAGAGGATTTGAACCTAGAATCCACATGAAAGGTAGCAATCATACCACTAAACTATCCAGTCCTTATGTGACTTATGACACTAGCTGTCAGGAATTAACAGACACTATCGGTGTCTTTCAGCCCCTCAGCTGGGACTGAGCATCTCACCCTGTGAAGGAGGACTCCAGGAGGATGATGTTGCCCTTGATCTTGGTGCAGTTCCTGAAGGACTCGATGTTGGAGGCGTTGACAGCAATGGCACTGGCCAGAGAGTCCGTCCCGATTCCGTCGCATTCTGCAGAAAACAAGCCCCGCTCAGGCTTCTGTTGGATCAGGATGACTCTGTGTGTCTGTGTGAGGCTGTACCTTTAGGGCAGGGTCCATCACAGGCTTTGCAGCGCTGCACTCCCTTCTCCTGCACCTCGTACATCCCGGCGCTGCAGGACCGGACACACGAGCCGTCTGTCACCACGTAGTTGTCTACAGGGACAAAGCATAAAGGTTCAGGCTGCAGCAGCTGCTGGGTTCATACAGTTTCCTCTGGACACCAGACAAGGATCAGACAGACCGGCACACAGCTGTAAAACATGCTTTTCAGTGTTGCTTCCCTGCTATGGCGTAACCACGCATTCTTTGGGGGGTCGTGTCCCCCCCAATATACAGAAGAAAATATGTAAAATGCATGTTCTCCTTTTATGAACCCTGTCAAGTGATCGGTCTCTTGTTATGTCTTATTTATTTTCAGTTTATTTCCGTGCGTTACCATGGGAACGTAACGGCTGCGCCGCGGTCGCCGTTGTTGATGCTAACACTCTAGCCAATGAGAGTGACCCACCGGGCGCGCTTGCGTGTGTTACCATGGGAACGTAACGGCTGCGCCGCCGTCTCAGCAGCGGCTCTCCTTATCTTTACGTTGGACTTCTACTTTTGACGGAGCCGCTGCTCAACAGAGCAGATTGTACCAGAACAGGAAATCCAACACAGGATCAACAAAATAAACTTCCGCCCCCTTTCAAAATAAAAGAACTTAAAACAAAAATAACATTAGACTATTAGACTTTTCATTGTTAATGCACATTTTGAGACATTGACACAATATAAATGAACCTGGACTTAAAAGTCCTCAGCACATTTTTTGTTAAAGGAAAAGTCTGTAATTTGTTACATCATTAGTTGTCCTTATTAAAATATTTCCATAAACATGCTTTGGGTATTTGGTCGTTTTCCATTGGAAGCTGTCCTATTTGCTACAGAACTACTGGAAGAGCATAATTGTAATTGGTAGGTGTGTTTAAGGTCAGTAAACAGTAAGCAACTAACCAAAACAAAGTGGGGGGGCAGTCACTGTCTCGGAGAAATTACACTATTCCTTTAGATGTGAACTTACATGGTCAATGTAGTCCTCTAAACTATGTTCTAAATGTCCAATTTTTCATATATAAATAAAGAATTGTAGATAATGCACTCAACAATTTTGTTTTTCTTGGACCCCCCCAATGTCTAAACCATGGTTACGCCCTTGCTTCCCTGTATTGGGACTGCTTGTATCATTTTTAATTCTCCATCCTTGGTTACCAACGCTGCAGCCTGCAGGGCTGATAAGAAGAGTTATGATAGGGTTAAACTGGTGCACAGGCCGTACGTGGGCAGGCTTTGACGCAGGTGGCTCCAAAGGTGTACTTGACGTTGGGGTTGTTGACCTCCTGCTGGGTAATCCTGTCGTAGAGTTTGGGAGGAGGACAGGCATCCTTACAGGTTCCATCGTCATTAAAGTCCCTGCAGGCCTGCAGAAGAAGTGGAAAACAGACAGAGTTCAGTGGACTTCAGGAGGCAGAGACAGAGCACAGCAACACTGGAGTCAGTTTTTGGAGTCACCGCTGGACTGTGAGGGTAGCCTTAGGGCAGGGATGTCAAACTCTGGTCCTGGAGGGCCGCTGTCCTGCAGGTTTTAGATATTTCCTGCTCCAACGCACCTGATTCAGATAAATGCCTCATTAGCTGGTTTGTGCAGAACTTAACAATCTTTTGAAGAGTTTCATTTAATCTGAATCAGGTGTGTTGAAGCAAGGAAACATCTAAAACCTGCAAGGAAACAGCTAAAACCTGCAGGGAAACATCTAGAACCTGCAGGGAAACATCTAAAACCTGCAGGGAAACATCTAAAGCCTGCAGAGAAACATCTAAAACCTGCAGGGAAACATCTAGAACCTGCAGGGAAACATCTAAAACCTGCAGGACAGCGGCCCTCGAGGACCGGACTTTGACATCCCTGCTTTAGGGGATGTAACAGGAAGGTGAAATAAGTGAAAGTTTAGTCCATTCAAACAGCAGAAGCCTCCAAACAAACAATGTAAACTAGCTGAGATACGAGCAGAAGAATGAGGCTTTGGAAAGTTTTGGATCAGATCGTTTGACGTGAATGATCCTTCAGTTTGAGCCGGTGGCTGTTCAGACCAGCTGATGAAGGCCTGGAGCTGTTCAGACCAGCTGATGGAGGCCTGCAGCTGTTCAGACCAGCTGATGAAGGCCTGGAGCTGTTCAGACCAGCTGATGAAGGCCTGCAGCTGTTCAGACCAGCTGATGAAGGCCTGGAGCTGCTCAGACCAGCTGATGAAGGCCTGCAGCTGTTCAGACCAGCTGATGAAGGCCTGGAGCTGTTCAGACCAGCTGATGAAGGCCTGCAGCTGCTCAGACCAGCTGATGAAGGTCTGCAGCTGCTCAGACCAGCTGATGAAGGCCTGCAGCTGCTCAGACCAGCTGATGAAGGCCTGCAGCTGCTCAGACCAGCTGATGAAGGCCTGCAGCTGTTCAGAAAAGCTGATGAAGGCCTGCAGCTGTTCAGACCAGCTGTTCAGACCAGCTGATGAAGGCCTGCAGCTGTTCAGACCAGCTGATGAAGGCCTGGAGCTGCTCAGACCAGCTGATGAAGGCCTGCAGCTGCTCAGACCAGCTGATGAAGGCCTGCAGCTGTTCAGACCAGCTGATGAAGGCCTGGAGCTGTTCAGACCAGCTGATGAAGGCCTGGAGCTGTTCAGACCAGCCAATGAAGGCCTGGAGCTGCTCAGACCAGCCGATGAAGGCCTGGAGCTGTTCAGACCAGCCGATGAAGGCCTGGAGCTGTTCAGACCAGCTCATGAAGGCCTGCAGCTGTTCAGACCAGCCGATGAAGGCCTGGAGCTGTTCAGACCAGCCGATGAAGGCCTGCAGCTGTTCAGACCAGCTGATGAAGGCCTGCAGCTGCTCAGACCAGCTGATGAAGGCCTGGAGCTGTTCAGACCAGCTGATGAAGGCCTGCAGCTGCTCAGACCAGCTGATGAAGGCCTGGAGCTGTTCAGACCAGCTGATGAAGGCCTGCAGCTGTTCAGACCAGCTGATGAAGGCCTGCAGCTGTTCAGACCAGCTGTTCAGACCAGCTGATGAAGGCCTGCAGCTGTTCAGACCAGCTGATGAAGGCCTGCAGCTGTTCAGACCAGCTGATGAAGGCCTGCAGCTGCTCAGACCAGCCGATGAAGGCCTGGAGCTGTTCAGACCAGCTGATGAAGGCCTGCAGCTGTTCAGAACAGCTGATGAAGGCCTGGAGCTGCTCAGACCAGCTGATGAAGGCCTGGAGCTGCTCAGACCAGCTGATGAAGGCCTGGAGCTGTTCAGACCAGCTGATGAAGGCCTGGAGCTGTTCAGACCAGCTGATGAAGGCCTGCAGCTGTTCAGACCAGCTGATGAGCCTCTGAGGCCTGTCTGCCTGCAGCCGGGTCTGCCTGGACCTTGCAGCTCGGCTGAGGCAGGCCTGGCTGCAGTGTGTGAGGAGACAGCAGGAAAAGTGTGACTCTGACCAGGCAGTCGGTGGCCTGGGGCCCGGAGCAGCCGGCAGCACAGTGCTCGTTGCAGCAGTCGATGAGTTTGGGGCCGCGGCACCTCTTGCTGCACTGCTCGGCACACAGCAGCTTGGTGACTGACAGAGACACAGAGAGAAGGTTAAGCTCACAGCTTATTGTAAAACTGACCAATGTGCAGTAAAACCTGAGTGAGTGTTTACATTTCTGGCAGTGATCCGGTCCTGCTGCCCAACAAGAACCTTTAACACAGCCGAGGTCACACTCCTCACCTGGAAACAAACACAAACACATGAAAGCCTCAGCTGGAGCCTCAGCTGGAGTCAAACAAAGGCATCTTCATCATTTCTCTGCTTACATTTCCGTGCAAAGACTTCATTTGTGATCTCCATGCTGGCGTTGCTGGTTTGGTCCACGATGTCCCACCAGTGGATGGTTTCTGTGTTGCACAGCAAAGGATTGTGGGTCATCTTCACCCCTCCTTTTAAAACCTCTGTGAGGAAACACAAAGCACATTTCCTCTCAGGAACCTGCGATACAACCCAGCTCTCTGAGACGTGCCTACGCTGGATATCAGGCTCTAAAGTGTACTGAAAACAGCTCACATCTGGTGTCAGAAACAGGTTTGGGGAGGAAGAGGCTGAAGATGGGGAGCAGTTCAGCTCTGAGACAATCATTCATCAGCAGTGAAGGACTCCCTCAGCTCCACTTCGGGTGGCAACACCCATTCCAACAAGGCTTTCCGTATAAGGAAATGTGCGTTACTCAACAGGTGAGTCCCTTCTTTCTGTTCATGCAATTTATATGTTTAACACATGTTTACAGATAATTAAAAACACAAAGTCTGGGCACCTGGAGGAGGAGAAGCAGACCGCGGTGGTTTTCAATCACACTCCAATTTAATCCAGGAAAAAAAGGCTTACAAACATGGACTGAAACGGCTCCATAACACGCACAAGAATCCAAAAGAAACGAAAGTTAACTAAAAGAAAGCAAATAAACAGCATGGAGTGGTCAAAATTGGTTTTACTCATGCCTATGTGCGTCTGGCACATGCGTCTTCGGGCTCTCCCACGTTGGTTTGTGGATGAAAGCTATATGTTCAGCTGTAAAAACAATCTCTACATGACATTTACTCCCAGGTGTGACCAGTTAGGTCCTTAAGATATCAACAGGCTGTATAAAGCTGTGTGTTTGTGCCAAATGCACAAAGCCCATCCGCGCTCCATAATTGGAGCAGTACTCATAAATCACGTGAATAACATGAATAAACGTTTTTACTGCATTTTGTTGTGTTTTATACGTTCTATGCTGTCATTTCTCTCCTCTCCTATTGGCAAGGCAAGGCAGAGTGCTCGCAACTGTGTCCTGTGCAGTAGCCGTGATATCTGTAACTGCAATTATTACTTTTGCATATGATGACAGCAAAAGACGCATCTGTGGAGAGCTCCGCTCCAGCTGGCTGCTGACAGCTCACTGACACTGTATTTCTGCTTAATCAGTTTCAGTCAGAGTTACATTAATATCTGTATTTTTATATTTGAAATTCAGGGGATTTTGATAATATATTATTAAAGTTTGTTTGCGAGGCTGTGGCCTCTGTATGTGCAGAGCTTGTGCACCAAACTCATATCCATCCATCCATCATCTGCTGCTTATCCGGGGGTCGCGGGGGCAGCAGCTTGAGCAGAGAAACCCAGACGTCTCTGTCCCCGGCTACTTCCTCCAGCTCTTCCGGGGGGACCCCGAGGCGTTCCCAGGCCAGCCGAGAGACATAGTCTGTCCACCGTGTCCTGGGTCTTCCCCGGGGTCTCCTCCCAGTGGGACGTGCCCGGAACACCTCCCCAGGGAGGCGTCCAGGAGGCATCCTAACCAGATGTCACCTCATCTGGCTCCTCTCAATGCGGAGGAGCAGCGGTTCTACTCCGAGCCCCTCCCGGAGGACTGAGCTTCTCACCCTATCTCTAAGGGAGGCCCAGAAGCCCATTTCGGCCGCTTGTATCCGCGATCTCGTTCTTTCGATCTCTACCCACAGCTCGTGACCATAGGTGAGGATGGGAACGTAGACTGACCAGTAAGTAGAGAGCTTCGCCTTCTGGCTCAGCTCCTTCTTCACAGCGACGGGTCGGTGCAGAGCAACACTGCAGACGCCGCACCGATCCGCCGTCAATCTCACGCTCCATTCGTCCCTCACTGTGAACAAGACCCCGAGATACTGGAACTCCTCCACTTGGGGAAGGATCTCATTCCCGACCCGGAGAATCATTAGTGCAAAATGTTTTGGGTAAAATGAAAAGGAACTGTCGGAATGGCGGTATGTTAAAAAAAAAACATACCGCCATTCCGACCATAGGAGGAAAAAAGTGTCGGAATGACGGGATGTTTGATAAAAAAATAAGTTGGAGGCCCATGTGGCAGCATGTAACCGGCAGGTTCACAGCCTGGTGGTGTTCAGGCTTTAAACTGAAAGAACCACCATCACAGTGCGCCACAGGAAGTAAACCAGTGGTTCCAGATCTCAGGTGTTGACTGAAGGCTTTAAACTGGCTCCTCCCTCGGCCCGCTGCCAGCTGATATGCCATCACTGCCACTCCTCAGCAGCAGGAAACGATGAGTACTGAACAGCGTCGTGGAGAACGAGAGGAGCTCTCTGTGCCAAGAAGGAAGTAAAACCGCTGGCCTTTGTTTGCAGTGTTTAAGCTCTGGCTTTTAACACTGTGTATTATCCATATTAATGTCTTTTACTTCCCTGTGAAGTACTTATATCCAACTGAACACTCCTCGGTCAACATATGTGCTGGAAACTCGCTGAGGGCCCCTGAACTGCTCACCGGCTCGGTGTATTTCCTGGAGACGTGGCTGCTGCACCCACCTGTCAGGCTGCTCAGCTGCAGCTGTCTCAGCCCGCTGGTGTAGTTGAGCGTCGCGGACGAGTGGTTCCTGTTGTAGTTGGACATCACCAGCAGGGCGTACCGCCCCTCGTAAAGGCTCTGGCCTCGGATCAGCCTCAGATTGAGCAGCGGGACAGTCGCCGCCTCATTCATGGCGATCAGAACGTAGCCGCCGACCTCCACGATGGACTGGGGAGGAATGAAGTGATTTATGAGCTCTGTAAAGAACCTTCACTGATAATTTAAATGGTGGAGAAATGTGAACTTTAACCCGTCAGGGTGGGGGACCGGAGCCCTTCTGAGGGGAATCATTCTTCCAGCCAATGAAATGGATTTATTTTTTAATTTGGCGGGACGGGCTCTTCTTTAGCACCAAGCTAAACACCTCTGAGATATTATTATGGGACGGGCTCTTCTTTAGCATCAAGCTAAACACCTCTGAGATATTATTATGGGACGGGCTCTTCTTTAGCATCAAGCTAAACACCTCTGAGATATTATTATGGGACGGGCTCTTCTTTAGCATCAAGCTAAACACCTCTGAGATATTATTATGGGACGGGCTCTTCTTTAGCATCAAGCTAAACACCTCTGAGATATTATTATGGGACGGGCTCTTCTTTAGCATCAAGCTAAACACCTCTGAGATATTATTATGGGACGGGCTCTTCTTTAGCATCAAGCTAAACACCTCTGAGATATTATTATGGGACGGGCTCTTCTTTAGCATCAAGCTAAACACCTCTGAGATATTATTATGGGACGGGCTCTTCTTTAGCATCAAGTTAAACACCTCTGAGATATTATTATGGGACGGGCTCTTCTTTAGCATCAAGCTAAACACCTCTGAGATGTTATTATGGGACGGCCTCTTCTTTAGCATCAAGCTAAACACCTCTGAGATATTATTATGGGACGGGCTCTTCTTTAGCATCAAGCTAAACACCTCTGAGATATTATTATGGGATGGGCTCTTCTTTAGCATCAAGCTAAACACCTCTGAGATATTATTATGGGACGGGCTCTTCTTTAGCATCAAGCTAAACACCTCTGAGATATTATTATGGGACGGGCTCTTCTTTAGCATCAAGCTAAACACCTCTGAGATATTATTATGGGACGAGCTCTTCTTTAGCATCAAGCTAAACACCTCTGAGATATTATTATGGGACGGGCTCTTCTTTAGCATCAAGCTAAACACCTCTGAGATATTATTATGGGACGGGCTCTTCTTTAGCATCAAGCTAAACACCTCTGAGATATTATTATGGTTATTATTTAAGCTGAAAGCTCTTCTTTAGCATCAAGCTAAACACCTCTGAGATATTATTATGGGACGGGCTCTTCTTTAGCATCAAGCTAAACACCTCTGAGATATTATTATGGTTATTATTTAAGCTGAAAGCTCTTCTTTAGCATCAAGCTAAACACCTCTGAGATATTATTATGGGACGGGCTCTTCTTTAGCATCAAGCTAAACACCTCTGAGATATTATTATGGGACGGGCTCTTCTTTAGCATCAAGCTAAACACCTCTGAGATATTATTATGGGACGGGCTCTTCTTTAGCATCAAGCTAAACACCTCTGAGATATTATTATGGGACGGGCTCTTCTTTAGCATCAAGCTAAACACCTCTGAGATATTATTATGGGACGGGCTCTTCTTTAGCATCAAGCTAAACACCTCTGAGATATTATTATGGGACGGGCTCTTCTTTAGCATCAAGTTAAACACCTCTGAGATATTATTATGGGACGGGCTCTTCTTTAGCATCAAGTTAAAACCCTCTGAGATATTATTATGGGACGGGCTCTTCTTTAGCATCAAGCTAAACACCTCTGAGATATTATTATGGGACGGGCTCTTCTTTAGCATCAAGCTAAACACCTCTGAGATATTATTATGGGACGGGCTCTTCTTTAGCATCAAGCTAAACACCTCTGAGATATTATTATGGGACGGGCTCTTCTTTAGCATCAAGCTAAACACCTCTGAGATATTATTATGGGACGGGCTCTTCTTTAGCATCAAGCTAAACACCTCTGAGATATTATTATGGGACGGGCTCTTCTTTAGCATCAAGTTAAACACCTCTGAGATATTATTATGGGACGGGCTCTTCTTTAGCATCAAGCTAAACACCTCTGAGATATTATTATGGGACGGGCTCTTCTTTAGCATCAAGTTAAACACCTCTGAGATATTATTATGGGACGGGCTCTTCTTTAGCATCAAGTTAAACTCCTCTGAGATATTATTATGGGACGGGCTCTTCTTTAGCATCAAGCTAAACACCTCTGAGATATTATTATGGGACGGGCTCTTCTTTAGCATCAAGTTAAAACCCTCTGAGATATTATTATGGGACGGGCTCTTCTTTAGCATCAAGTTAAACACCTCTGAGATATTATTATGGTTATTATTTAAGCTGAAAGCTCTTCTTTAGCATCAAGCAGCTGTTCACATTTCTGTTTTTTTTGTTGTATTACTGTTAATAAATCTTCTCAGGAAGCTCTTTGCACCATAAAGGCCTGGTGCTGCTGCATAAAGTGTTGTTTCTATTGTTATTTATCTAAATATTCTACGTGCTTTGCTGCTGTTTTGTTAATAAATGTTTCTTTTTTTGTTTAAACTCAGACTTGTGTAACATTTGTGTCATTTTTAAATAACTATTAAACATTAACTTCCTGCTTTAGAACATTTTAAGCTGAGATTTGCTCAGTTAAAGGTTTTTTATCACAGTAAACTGTGTGAATTTGCCTCTTTTGTTTCGTTCTCGCTGGGTTCTGTTCTCACCTGTAGGAAGGACAGGTCCTGGTGCTCCAGGGTGTAGGTGACCTCCAGGTTCTCCAGAACCACGGAGCAGTTGGAGTACATCCTGACCATGTTGCTGTAGTGATTCTCACGAGTCCCCAGCAGCGTCAGGTGGTTGCTCATCCCCTGACACACTGAAACAGAGGAAATTAAGTCAGGTGCAGTTCCTCTTTGAGCCACCGGATGGTGCTGAACTCAGTCTGAGCACATCAACATTTAAAGCTGACTCAGCGATAAAACACAGTTCCCTGAAAGGTCAAAGTGTAGAAGAAGTCTTACAGAAAGTTTATGTATGTCACAGAGTGGTGTTTCTACATAAGAGCTCATTATGTTCTGCAGAGGACTGAGAGAAGCTTTCAGGGAGCAGCAGGAAGGTGTGACAGGTAAAGAAATGCAGTGAGAACGTGGCGGTGAGGAATGAAGCCCTGCAGGCCGGCAGCTTTGACACTAATTCAGCTCAGGGTTCGTCACTCAGAGCAGGAGATGGCTGCTTGGCTCAGACTCAGATCAAAGGGGAAAAGAAGAGCAGCTGATAAAAGCAGAAGGACTTCACATGACTTTGGGCTGCAGGGTTCTCATTGGCTGGCTCCCTGCTGTGATGTCACAAAGACAACACAGCTGCTCTCTGCCTGTCTCTGATTGGCTGATGGCTCATTCTGGGACTACCCTGCACATCTGGACAGGGGGAGGCCTGCACAACACAAGTTATCATCTTTCCTCCTTTCCTTTCTCTGGCTCCGGCCATCCGGCCTCCTCCCACTCATCCCTCCCTGAAGTCTCCATCCTCTGTCATCCGTCCTCTCCCACTCTTTTATTCCCCATCCCTCCCTCGTCACTCCATCCTTTCCTGTGTTCCCGACACTCTCCTTCCCTCTTTCTCTCTGCTGAACACTTTCATCAACCGTCTTCCAGGTTAACCGACTGAGATTTAACTAACAACTGACACCTGGACACTGTCCTCAGCGTATGGACATCTCTACATCTCAGACTCTACAGGCCTCAGTTAGCATGCTAAAGGTTAAAGGTCACCCCAAGGTGAAAAAGCCCAGAGCTACATCTCAGACTCTACAGGCCTCAGTTAGCATGTTAAAGGTTAAAGGTCACCCCAAGGTGAAGAAGCCCAGAGCTACATCTCAGACTCTACAGGCCCCAGTTAGCATGCTAAAGGTTAAAGGTCATGACAGCACAGTCAGAAAAAGACTGAACAAGGATGGCTTGTTTGGAAGGGCTGCAGGAGAAAGCCTCTTCTCTCTAAAAAGAACATGGCAGCACAGCTTAGGTTTGCAAAGCTGCATCTGAACAAAGCTCAAGACTTCTGGAACAATGTCCTTTGGACAGACCAGAGCAAAGTGGAGATGTTTGGTCCTAATGCACAGCAGCACGTTTGGAGGAAACCAAACACAGCATATCAGCACAAACACCTCATAGCAGCTGTCAAGCACGGTGGTGGAGGGCTGATGATCTGGGCTGGTTCTGCAGCCACAGGACCTGGGCACCTTGCAGTCATTGAGTCCACCATGAACTCCTCTGGATACCAAAGTATTCTAGAGTCAAATGTGAGGCCATCTGTCCCACAGCTAAAGCTGGGCTGAAACTGGCTCATCAACAGGACAAAGATCCCAAACACAGCAGCAGATCTGTGTCTTTAACGTCTGTTAAAGCTTCCTATTATTTATTTATTATTACTTTTTTAATCCTTAACCTCAGTTCATTAAATTCTAGTTTTACACTCACTGCTGCTGAAGCTGCTGGATCAGGGGTTCACTTAGTTTTACACTCACTGCTGCTGAAGCTGCTGGATCAGGGGTTCACTTAGTTTTACTCACTGCTGCTGAAGCTGCTGGATCAGGGGTTCACTTAGTTTTACTCACTGCTGCTGAAGCTGCTGGATCAGGGGTTCACTTAGTTTTACACTCATTACTGCTGAAGCTGCTGGATCAGGGGTTCACTTAGTTTTACTCACTGCTGCTGAAGCTGCTGGATCAGGGGTTCACTTAGTTTTATATCTCTTCAGGATGCTTTTTCTTCCCAAACTGCGGGGAATCGGATTACCACACCTTTCAGGTGCAGCAAACAGATCTAACCTGTTCCTGTACAAACAGCCCTGTGTGTGGGGAGGGTGACGTGCACAGATTCTGTGGAAGATCACGTGCACAGCAGCTTCTCGTCAGCTCGCTCTTTTATCTGCATCTGCCGTCAGGTTTGATTCCTGAGGTCTGGGCTGCAGTTTAAACTCCATGAATCACTTCCCCGACACATAAATGCGTTCCAGCAGCTTTTTGTCCATTTCAGAACGTCTCGGTGTTCAGAACCGAACTTTTCCACCACAGAACGATCCGAAGCAGGCAGCCGGAGGGGCTGAGAGCTGAACCTAAACCATCTGTGGACAACAAAGAGATGGAGGAGAGCCTGAGAAACCCAGAGGTCTTAGATGCAGAGAAGCTCTCCAGCCGGGACTCTTTCTGAGGTTTGAACTGTTTTAGGAGAGGAGATGCAGGTCAGGAGAGCTTCTGATTCTCCTCTGACCGCTCAGGTAAAACCCCGTCGCCATGGTGACACAGATGCGTGAGGCACAGCCGGCTGAGCTGAGCTCAGATCAGATGGGCAGAACTTCCACCTGTTTCTGTGCAGCTGGAGTCAGACCTGAACTCGCTGTGCACCACACACACACATCATGATCCTCAGATAAACCGCAGATGATTCAGAGAGAAAACAAACGTGAAGCAACTAGATCTGAAACCCTCTGAATCCATCTCTGCTGCTGACTCAGCTGAACCCAGAGAGCTGAAACCCTCTGAATCCATCTCTGCTGACTCAGCTGAACCCAGAGAGCTGAAACCCTCTGAATCCATCTCTGCTGCTGACTCAGCTGAACCCAGAGAGCTGAAACCCTCTGAATCCATCTCTCCTGCTGACTCAGCTGAAACCCTCTGAATCCATCTCTGCTGCTGACTCAGCTGAAACCCTCTGAATCCATCTCTGCTGCTGACTCAGCTGAACCCAGAGAGCTGAAACCCTCTGAATCCATCTCTGCTGCTGACTCAGCTGAACCCAGAGAGCTGAAACCCTCTGAATCCATCTCTCCTGCTGACTCAGCTGAAACCCTCTGAATCCATCTCTGCTGCTGACTCAGCTGAAACCCTCTGAATCCATCTCTGCTGCTGACTCAGCTGAACCCAGAGAGCTGAAACCCTCTGAATCCATCTCTGCTGCTGACTCAGCTGAACCCAGAGAGCTGAAACCCTCTGAATCCATCTCTCCTGCTGACTCAGCTGAAACCCTCTGAATCCATCTCTCCTGCTGACTCAGCTGAACCCAGAGAGCTGAAACCCTCTGAATCCATCTCTCCTGCTGACTCAGCTGAAACCCAGAGAGCTGAAACCCTCTGGATCCATCTCTGCTGCTGACTCAGCTGAACCCAGAGAGCTGAAACCCTCTGAATCCATCTCTGCTGCTGACTCAGCTGAACCCAGAGAGCTGAAACCCTCTGAATCCATCTCTCCTGCTGACTCAGCTGAAACCCTCTGAATCCATCTCTCCTGCTGACTCAGCTGAACCCAGAGAGCTGAAACCCTCTGAATCCATCTCTGCTGCTGACTCAGCTGAACCCAGAGAGCTGAAACCCTCTGAATCCATCTCTGCTGCTGACTCAGCTGAACCCAGAGAGCTGAAACCCTCTGAATCCATCTCTCCTGCTGACTCAGCTGAAACCCTCTGAATCCATCTCTCCTGCTGACTCAGCTGAACCCAGAGAGCTGAAACCCTCTGAATCCATCTCTCCTGCTGACTCAGCTGAAACCCAGAGAGCTGAAACCCTCTGGATCCATCTCTGCTGCTGACTCAGCTGAACCCAGAGAGCTGAAACCCTCTGAATCCATCTCTGCTGCTGACTCAGCTGAACCCAGAGAGCTGAAACCCTCTGAATCCATCTCTCCTGCTGACTCAGCTGAAACCCTCTGAATCCATCTCTCCTGCTGACTCAGCTGAACCCAGAGAGCTGAAACCCTCTGAATCCATCTCTCCTGCTGACTCAGCTGAAACCCAGAGAGCTGAAACCCTCTGGATCCATCTCTGCTGCTGACTCAGCTGAACCCAGAGAGCTGAAACCCTCTGAATCCATCTCTCCTGCTGACTCAGCTGAAACCCTCTGGATCCATCTCTGCTGACTCAGCTGAACCCAGAGAGCTGAAACCCTCTGAATCCATCTCTGCTGCTGACTCAGCTGAACCCAGAGAGCTGAAACCCTCTGAATCCATCTCTCCTGCTGACTCAGCTGAAACCCTCTGAATCCATCTCTCCTGCTGACTCAGCTGAACCCAGAGAGCTGAAACCCTCTGAATCCATCTCTCCTGCTGACTCAGCTGAAACCCAGAGAGCTGAAACCCTCTGGATCCATCTCTGCTGCTGACTCAGCTGAACCCAGAGAGCTGAAACCCTCTGAATCCATCTCTCCTGCTGACTCAGCTGAAACCCTCTGGATCCATCTCTGCTGACTCAGCTGAACCCAGAGAGCTGAAACCCTCTGAATCCATCTCTGCTGCTGACTCAGCTGAACCCAGAGAGCTGAAACCCTCTGAATCCATCTCTCCTGCTGACTCAGCTGAACCCAGAGAGCTGAAACCCTCTGGATCCATCTCTCCTGCTGACTCAGCTGAACCCAGAGAGCTGAAACCCTCTGAATCCATCTCTGCTGACTCAGCTGAACCCAGAGAGCTGAAACCCTCTGAATCCATCTCTCCTGCTGACTCAGCTGAAACCCTCTGAATCCATCTCTGCTGCTGACTCAGCTGAACCCAGAGATCTGAAACCCTCTGCTTTTGTTTTTCTGACAGGGAACCTTCCCTAATCCTCAGATCCATCAGCAGAGGGCGTGCACGTGGGCGTGCACGTGTGTGCGTTTGGCTGGACAAACTGTTCTGAAGCTCAGGGTCACGCTGGCTTGTTTATCGCTGCCACCGTGGACCTCTCAAGGCTCCAGGTTTAAAGCAGCAGTTCAGCCTTTTCTCTGCGGTGCTTTCAGTGGAAATCAGACTCTCAGCCGGTGGGATTTCTGCATGGAGCCGGGATATCCCACAGCAGAGCAGAAAGAAGTCAAACAAAGACTAACTCACACCCAGATAGAGTTAATTAAACGGTAGCTTTGTGCTCAGCCTGGAACTGACTGTGGGCTGTTGGACTTTGACCTTTCTGGAGGTTGAACAAACATTTGCCAGTGACCCGCTGAGCTGTTTGATGTCAGCGTTTCTGGGATGTTTTACTGTCATAAACACCTCAGACTGAAGGTCTCACAGCATCCTCTGGCTTCTCCACCTGCAGCCTTTGGGCTCCCCAGAGTTACTGCAGCTTTCCTTCTTCTCCTTAATCCAAACATTTCTAAAGACAACCCCACATCCGGTGGTTCGCTGCTCCTCGGGTTACAGAGTCGGTTTAAAGGAGCCGGGGAGGTTGGCTCAATCTGAACCACAACTTTTATTTTCACTCAAACTTCGGTTCAGTTTAAGCTCCATCTCTCTAAAAAAGGATGAGGCTTAATATCATCTTATTTTTATAGAAAGTGACGAGTCCTGTTCCACCTGCAGAAGGTCTATCTATATATATCTATATCTCCCTGTTCTGGTGTTAAAGACACTATTCAATTCAACTTTATTTATAAAGCGCCAGATTACAACAAATGTCATCTCAAGGCACTTAAGTAATAAAGTCCAATTCAAGCCAATTGGAATTCAATTCATTGTAATAATAATCCAATTAATTCATATGGAGCCAATTCAAAAATAATATCCGAGCTAAGGAAACCAACAGATTGGACCGAAACTTGTCTTCAGTCCAATCTCCCGTCCTGAGCCTGAGGGACTGTGGAAAGGAACGACTCCCTTTAACAGGAAGAAACCTCTGGCAGAACCAGAACCAGGAAGAAACCTCTGGCAGAACCAGAACCAGGAAGAAACCTCTGGCAGAACCAGAACCAGGAAGAAACCTCTGGCAGAACCAGGAAGAAACCTCTGGCAGAACCAGGAAGAAACCTCTGGCAGAACCAGAACCAGGAAGAAACCTCTGGAAGAACCAGAACCAGGAAGAAACCTCTGGCAGAACCAGAACCAGGAAGAAACCTCTGGCAGAACCAGGAAGAAACCTCTGGCAGAACCAGGAAGAAACCTCTGGCAGAACCAGGAAGAAACCTCTGGCAGAACCAGAACCAGGAAGAAACCTCTGGAAGAACCAGAACCAGGAAGAAACCTCTGGCAGAACCAGAACCAGGAAGAAACCTCTGGCAGAACCAGGAAGAAACCTCTGGAAGAACCAGGAAGAAACCTCTGGCAGAACCAGAACCAGGAAGGCTGGCCATCCGCCTGGACCAGCTGGGGAACTAATTAACTTAATATCTCCCTGTTCTGGTGTTAAAGACACTAATGAAGTTAATATCTCTCTGTTCTGGTGTTAAAGGCACTAATGAAGTTAATATCTCTCTGTTCTCACCCTGACGGCGAACTCTTCCTCGTATTGACATCTTCCTTCACTCTAAAGGTCGTTTCTGTCGGAGCCCTTTCGTTAATATCTCTGTTTTTCAGCTCAAAGCGCAGTCATCTCACCAGTTTTAACCCGCAGAACGTCATGCCTAACGATCTGTTTGCATGACATTCGCTGTGCTGCAGCTCTGGTTTTGGTCTCCTGAGGGAGATCCCAGGATCTCTGTGAGCTGAGCAGATCCAGAACAGACAGAAGCTACACCGGGAGCAGGAAAAAGCTTGAACAAACGCAGTCCTTTCACATGCAAACCTCCTCTGAGCTGTTTGATGAAGATGGATTTGGTTCCAGCCCGCCTCCAGATAACAATCGCTGCAGCAGCCAATCAGAGCTCAGAGGAGTGAAGAATTCTTCAGTTTCACAACAGGCAGATGAAGAGATATCTCTCACACCTGTAGCTGCATGCTCGGTGTCTCAGAGAGTCCTCGTTGCAACATTCGCTTCATTTAGGAGCCTCTCAGAGGACTGAAATGTGCTCGCTGAGGCAGGGCTGTGAGCGTTGAATTAGCCGTAATAAGAGGGGAGCACAACAACCGTCTGTCAGCCACTGAGTCCGTTTGTCCCATTGTTGACAGTCTGAGTCCAATCAGAGGTCCAATCAGCAGACAGATGGACCCTGGCGGGCTGAACCGAGCCACCGATGCGGCCCCAAACCTCTGAGGTTTAGGAAAAACAACCTAAACCTAAACATCCACACCATGACGGTTCTTACTCCCACAGTTTGAACTGGAGCTTCGTCAGAGGATAACGAACAGCTGAGGCTCAGAACCGGGTCGGAGGGGCAGTCAAACGCAGGTCCAACAACGCAGCAAAGGTCAGGGAAGAAAGAAAAAACCACATTAGGAATAAGGGAGGAAATGTACTCTGACCAAACTGTTTCTTTCAATAGAAAACAACTCGTCGGAGTCCTCTCCAGCCGCTGCTTTGGGCTGAATAAGTGCTGAGGGCAGTCAGCAGGTGGCGCTGGAGCTGGTCGTATTAAACCGGACCGGATTCTGGGAGGAAATCTACAACGAACCGGGACACGAAAGCAGCCTGCTGAGCCCCAGGAGCATCACAACGGCTCTGTGAGAATAAGAGTTAGAGCTTCAGTTCAGCTGAGTTTCTGAACGCTGGGATTGTTCTATTCCGACTCCTCTTTCTGTTCCTGTCATCTTTATTTATGTGGAGCGCCGATCCCTCTGAGAGGGAACAAAGTGCTGTGAGTGAAAGAAGTCCACAAGCATCAGAAAGCTACAGGCTCACCGAGCTGTGAGACAAAGCAGGGAGTGCCTCATATCTGCAGAAATAAGGTTTTTGGAAGATGCTGAGCTTAAAGAGACCTTCTTAACGCAGGTTTTCAGAAAGCTACAGGCTCACCGAGCCGTGAGACAAAGCAGGGAGTGCCTCATATCTGCAGAAATAAGAAGGTTTTTGGAAGATGCTGAGCTTAAAGAGACCTTCTTTAAGCAGGTTTTCAGAAAGCTACAGGCTCACCGAGCCGTGAGACAAAGCAGGATAAGCAGGGAGTGCCTCATATCTGCAGAAATAAGAAGGTTTTTGGAAGATGCTGAGCTTAAAGATACCTTCTTTAAGCAGGTTTTCAGAAAGCTACAGGCTCACCGAGCTGTGAGACAAAGCAGGATAAGCAGGGAGTGCCTCACATCTGCAGAAATAAGAAGGTTTTTGGAAGATGCTGAGCTTAAAGAGACCTTCTTTAAGCAGGTTTTCAGAAAGCTACAGGCTCACCGAGCCGTGAGACAAAGCAGGATAAGCAGGGAGTGCCTCATATCTGCAGAAATAAGAAGGTTTTTGGAAGATGCTGAGCTTAAAGAGACCTTCTTAAAGCAGGTTTTCAGAAAGCTACAGGCTCACCGAGCCGTGAGACAAAGCAGGGAGTGCCTCATATCTGCAGAAATAAGAAGGTTTTTGGAAGATGCTGAGCTTAAAGAGACCTTCTTTAAGCAGGTTTTCAGAAAGCATTTGTCCCTTTTACAGCCTGTTTGCGTGTTGCTGCTGCTGCTGAGCAAGGTCCACCACAGCCTCTGTGAACTTTGTGCTTCGGTCTGATTAAACAATCTGAAAATGTTCTTTACACTGAGGTGATAAACAGAAGCTAAACTTTGGGATTTGGAGACTTCCTCCACCTCTCCTGGCCCCACAGAGTGGAGCCTCTGTCTCTGATAAACAATCTCTGGCAGGAGTCTCCCAGGTTTCTGTGTGATTAACAGAAAGGATGAAACTGACTGGACCTCAGACCCTGTGGCATCACCTCTTCCTGCGTCTCTCTGTGCTCATGTCAGGTCTCTTTGTTGTAATGTTGCACAAACAGTTAACCTGTGACTGGGAACAACAAAGAGCTCCACACAAAAAAGCTGAAATGGAAATCAATGCTTTCGGGGTTTGACCTGCTGTCTCCTCGCCTGCAGCCCAAATCAAAAATATCCTCTCAGCCAGAATCAATGGCAGCTTTTTATTGTGCCGCCCTGTCGATGGCACTTCTGATTTTAAACTGTAGTTAAGAGCTTTTATTGATTCGTTTTGAGCAGCAAACTGAGTCCAGCTGATGGCAGCATGTGTCGCTCCACCATGGTGGAACGACCTGCCGAGCAAGTGAACAAATGATGTGTCTTTGTGACAAAGTGCCTAAAGATCCAGTTTAAAATGGCTTCTTTGCTAAGTTGTCTGTTCTGTGTCGACACAACACTGGTTCATCCCTTGAGTTAGGAGCCTTTTTCCTGCCTGAAGGGTTCAAAGGTCAGAGTTAAGTGGCTGAACAAAGAAAAAACAATGAAAATAACACTGAAAATGCTCAGGAACAAGGACTGAAAATGAGGGAAAAAGCAGAAAATGTCCAAAGAAAAACTCTGAAAGAGCTTCAGAAAGCTGCAGAACTGTTGATCAGGACACTTTAAAGGTTTCAGAAAGCTGCAGAACTGTTGATCAGGACACTTTAAAGGTTTCAGAAAGCTGCAGAACTGTTGATCAGGACACTTTAAAGGTTTCAGAAAGCTGCAGAACTGTTGATCAGGACACTTTAAAGGTTTCAGAAAGCTGCAGAACTGTTGATCAGGACACTTTAAAGGTTTCAGAAAGCTGCAGAACTGTTGATCAGGACACTTTAAAGGTTTCAGAAAGCTGCAGAACTATTGATCAGGACACTTTAAAGGTTTCAGAAAGCTGCAGAACTGTTGATCAGGACACTTTAAAGGTTACAGAAAGCTGCAGAACTGTTGATCAGGACACTTTAAAGGTTTCAGAAAGCTGCAGAACTGTTGATCAGGACACTTTAAAGGTTTCAGAAAGCTGCAGAACTGTTGATCAGGACACTTTAAAGGTTTCAGAAAGCTGCAGAACTGTTGATCAGGACACTTTAAAGGTTTCAGAAAGCTGCAGAACTGTTGATCAGGACACTTTAAAGGTTACAGAAAGCTGCAGAACTGTTGATCAGGACACTTTAAATGTTTCAGAAAGCTGCAGAACTGTTGATCAGGACACTTTAAAGGTTTCAGAAAGCTGCAGAACTGTTGATCAGGACACTTTAAAGGTTTCAGAAAGCTGCAGAACTGTTGATCAGGACACTTTAAAGGTTTCAGAAAGCTGCAGAACTGTTGATCAGGACACTTTAAAGACTTCAGAAAGCTGCAGAACTGTTGATCAGGACACTTTAAAGACTTCAGAAAGCTGCAGAACTATTGATCAGGACACTTTAAAGGTTACAGAAAGCTGCAGAACTATTGATCAGGACACTTTAAAGGTTTCAGAAAGCTGCAGAACTGTTGATCAGGACACTTTAAAGGTTTCAGAAAGCTGCAGAACTGTTGATCAGGACACTTTAAAGGTTTCAGAAAGCTGCAGAACTATTGATCAGGACACTTTAAAGGTTTCAGAAAGCTGCAGAACTGTTGATCAGGACACTTTAAAGGTTTCAGAAAGCTGCAGAACTGTTGATCAGGACACTTTAAAGACTTCAGAAAGCTGCAGAACTGTTGATCAGGACACTTTAAAGGTTTCAGAAAGCTGCAGAACTGTTGATCAGGACACTTTAAAGGTTACAGAAAGCTGCAGAACTGTTGATCAGGACACTTTAAAGGTTTCAGAAAGCTGCAGAACTATTGATCAGGACACTTTAAAGGTTTCAGGAAGCTGCAGAACTATTGATCAGGACACTTTAAAGGTTACAGAAAGCTGCAGAACTGTTGATCAGGACACTTTAAAGGTTTCAGAAAGCTGCAGAACTGTTGATCAGGACACTTTAAAGGCTTCAGAAAGCTGCAGAACTATTGATCAGGACACTTTAAAGGTTTCAGGAAGCTGCAGAACTGTTGATCAGGACACTTTTCAGAAAGCTTTTCCCTTTTTTCCTTCTCCTCTGATTTTTTCTGCATAAACCTCACTAATGTTTAATATGTTGAAGCTTTAAATGGAAAACTGAAGGCCAATGACTGCCAGTCTCCCCACATGTTTCCACCAGAGATGCAGGTCTCTGGACTCTGGACTCCTGCTGTGGAATCACCAGCTGTAGGTTGGTTCAGGACCTTCTGAGAGACGGTTTATCTTCACCAGCATCCAGACCAGTATCCCCAGTCCAGATTATAAACACTGCAAACAGCAGCTGGAGCCTGTGTTACAACATGCTCCATCTCTCTTTTTCTAATCAAATTACAGTGAGACAGGAGGTGAGGAACTGAGAAACCGTTCTGTAAATGTCTCTGTTAGCTGAGCCTGAATGATCTGCAGACGCTGAGCTGCTGTTATGAACGCTGATGTGAACGTTGGGCGACGTTCGCTCTAAAACATTAAAGCTCCTCTGCTTCACCTCCACGCTGCAGCTCGGTTTTAGGGTTTATCTCTTGAACCGAGCAGACTGCCAGCTCCACTGGCTCTGGACTTTAAACAAGGCCGGCTCCAGCTTTCTGGTTCATCTGGTTGGCCTGCGTGGCCCCGCCCCCTCGCCGCTGACGTCAGCATTCCTCTGCTCTGGACCGACAGAGATTGGTTTGTCAGGACCGGCCTGAACCAAATAACTGGTTCTACTTTAGGGTTTGGCCAGAACCACGACTGGAAGACAGAACCATCCAGGCTGCGCTGTGATGCGTTCACTGACCGAAGGGCATCAGAGCTGCTGTGTTTAGGGACCAGACTGTGAGGGATTATTCACCCCCCCGCTGTGCTCGTGGAGACACCAGGTTAACGTGTTCTGCAGCAGATTCTGGTCCAACTCTCTGAAGTTCCTGTTTTTTGCCACAGAAGGCGGCATCAGGAGCTCTGTGGCCTTTTCTCTGTGCATCTCACACACACGAGGAATGTCTCAACCAGCTGAGACTCTCTGCAGGTTTCAACTCAACTGCTAACTGACACAGAAAGATTAAACCCGGTCTTTGAGAGCTGCTCCTCAGCCTTTTGTCACATGATCTGAGCACACAAACATATGCAACCAGGACAAGGTTTCCACCTGCAGACGAAACCACTCTGCACTCAGCTGGAGGCTTTGGGAACCTGGTTCCTACATGCAGCAGGTGGGAGAAACCTGCAGCAGGATGCAGGCTGTAACGGCCTGACCTCTTCAGTTCACTGGCATGAATGAAAAGGTTTGTGTGATGCAGAAACATGATCCCAACAGGAGAGGAGCTGAGTGGAACATCCTGAACAAACTTTATCTCAATCAGAAACTAATCACTAAATCTTCCCCGTGCACGTGTCTTTGTGCATGTGCTGGCTCAGGTTCGTGTTTAAGTGTGTGTGCCCTGCCTGCAGCAGTGTTTGCAGGTCAGAGCGAGACTGTGCTTGTTCGTCAGACTGAAGCTGCTTCACTCTCACTCTGAAGGAAAATTCCACAAACCACTTCTTCCTCTCTGACAGTTGGACGCTGGTGGCGGGACGAGTCCTCCACGCTCTGACTCTGCTGCAGCTCACCTAAAACCCAGCAGATCCACCTCCCCCCCCATCAGACCTGCAGCACAGCACAGGAGGACACATCTGCACTGTAGGGATGGCATGAGAGAAGTCAAAAGACTCCAGATTTCTGGTACAAAGTGCAGAAAATGACCAAGTGAACGGAGCAGATTATCCTTCAAAGCATGGATGCTGAGTGCCGGATGTCCAGACGTCCCCTGAACAGCTCTCACATGCAGTTTGCATGTTAGAGGACACAAAGGACACCGAGCAGGACGCTGCCACGTAAACTGCATGTTCTCCTAAGGTCTTATATGCCTTATGCAGACATGCTTCCAGTTAATCCCAAGATCACAGCCTCTCACAGGTTCCACAGCATCATGTGACTCAGCTGATGTTCCTCAGAAGCAGGAACACAAGGAGGACGAGGGAAAGATTTATGGTGAGGAAGAAGCCCGAGTATGTCTCCTTGTTTGAGGAAAATGGGACGTAATACGAGTCATTCACTGGACTGATGCAAGAATAATAGAATAAATGTATAAAACTGAAAGGACTAACAAACGCTGTGCAGCTGCACATATCTGCTGCAGGTTGCAGGTGTGGAAACAGCTGCCTGGTGTCCAGCTGCAGCTCTGTGTGACCTCTGACCTCTAAGGGCCGAGCCACAGTGACAGCAGGTTGGCGTGAGCAGGTCAGACAGGTAAAACACGGGTTCTGTGCCCTGCCTCGGGTAGCCCAAGCAGCCAGTTTAATCCTGCCAACACTCTCCGAGCTCCATTATTGACATTCTTCACATTCCAGCTCTGAAAATCCTACAAGCTGCATCTGAAGGCTGCTCAGTGTCAGTGTGAGAAAGCCACCGAAGGCGCTGCGATTCCCTGAAATTCACGATGAGCCGCAGTCCGCCTGCTGCTGAGTCCGAGCCATGAGTTCACAGCATGATGCTCAGCCAGCATCAGAGACCAAATCTCACAGCTTTTAAGCAACATTACATCCCAGAGCAGGTTTAGCTCAGTGTTTCAAAGATTTTCTGATTCAGGAACACTTTTAGGAAAGGTTTTTATTCATGTGTGAGACCAAAAAGACGTGTAAAAGATGAGAAAACAGCTGAAATCAAGCTATTACACAGAAAAGCAAATAAAAAACTGTCAGGATGTAAAACTGTGTCCACATGTGATGGGATTACAGCATCAGCTGAACGCTGCCCTCTCTGAGCTGCAGAAAGCAGCCGGCCTCACGGTTTTCAGACCTCAGATCAGTTTCTATCCAGCTAATTGTTGTCGCAGTCGGTGAGGTTCTGCTCATTATGCTAATGCCGTTGCCACGGTTACGACACAACTTTTCTCTTCTGCCTGAGTAGAGTTTCAGTTAAGTGCCAAGGTCTTTCCAAAAGAGTCAAACCCAGTGGGAACAAGGCCGACACACAGAGCCTTGAATGTCTGATCTCCAGGCTACGACCCCCCCGCTGTGCAGTCACAACAATCAGCAGCTGGAGATTTACTGCAGCTGAAGTTCAGGTTCAACAACACGACAAACGCCCTGCACACTCAGGACTGCTGCCATTAAACTTCTGCAGAGCAATCAGAGGTTTGCATCATCACAAACAGATACTTTTTAACATGGAAAGCTCAAAGCTCTGACCCACGGTGCACTTTTAAAGCCTCACACCTGTTTCAGGACCCCTGACCATGACAGCATCCTCAGGTTTGTTAACTTTGCTTCTGATAGCCTTACAAAGATGAGCTCTTTACCCAAGGAATCGCAGAAAGAACACCCCGAAAGAACATTAACACTAACAGCTCTTTGAAAGACCTCTTCTGCAGGTTCCTAAGAGTCCATCTAACTGAAAACTGAAAGCTGAGTGTAATCTCTGATAATATTACTATCATCAGACTCAAAAAGGACCTCCATGACCTCCTGAAATACATCTGGAACTTCTGCAACAAACCCCTAATCATAGACTTCACCAGGAACCTCCCAGCCTCTTCAAAGCCTTTGTGACCTTTGGAAAGAACCCGTGAAAACTCCTTAAGGCCTTTCAGAATTTCCTTGATTATGACTGGACGTCATCCAGGAAGAATACAGCCTTTAAAAAGTCCTTTAAAACCCCTTAAGCACCTTCTTAAGGACAGAAATGAAATAATTCTCACTGGAACACCTATAAATAATATCATTTCTTATAAAACAGCATAAATCGAGGGCAAACTGAGTCCTCAGTCTTGACCCTCAGTCGGTCTTATTGTCAGCTCTGAGCAGAGGCTCGACACAACAGTCCATTCAAAACAAGGGAAGCCACACAAACTGAAGAATAATACAAATTCTCCTTCTAATCAAATAGATTTCATGACAGAGTAAGTGCAGTCAGCTGTTTTCACTCAGAACTGCAGCCTGATATCAGTCTGAGGCACATGAGCTCAGCGTTTTCTTTGTCACTTGTTCTCTTGTTTTTAGGACAAAATGAGTCAATCAAATCTCATACTTCACTCAAAATTCCCAGAATGCTTTGCAACGCTGCTTTGTTTATTCCAACAGTCGAACCGAGCAGAATGAATTCAGCCTGAAACCTGCATAGAAACACATTAGTTAGCTGTTAAATCTGTCACTTCTTTGTTTTTAAAGTCCTTCGTGACTTCCTTCGGATAATAATAATAATAATAATAATAATAATAATAATAATAATAATAATAATAATAATGATAATGATAATAATAATAATAATAATAATAATAATAATAATAATAATAATAATAATAATAATAATAATAATAATAATAATAATAATAATAATAATAATAATAACCGGAGAGATGTTGATTCCTCCAACAAAGATACTGATGAAACCAATGAGCCTCCAAACTTCCCACATCCCAGTCCAACAGGACAGTTTAGAGCTGTGGAGGCCTGCGACCCACAGAAAAGGACTCCAGAGGTCGCCGTGGTCTGACCAGACCAACTGTTTTACTGAGGCTGCAGGAAGCTACACGGTCGTAAGCAGCTGCCTGTGAGTCCATGGCTGAAGCTTGTTGATCCCACTGCACCTGGTCAGGGTCCCATCGGGATCCGTCTGAATTACAGGGCAGTTACCAACAGATATGCAGGCTTAACCACTTCAGTCTGTCATGTCTCCAGGTAGAATAACAGCAACTTTTCAATGATGTGTAACACAACAAAACTGTACTAAATGACTCCCCGGTTGGGTTTAGGCATGAAATGATGACCACTGGAGCTCACATACTTTGTAAATGTAGGTAGAAGTTAATGTTAATACCTCATGGGACCATGTAAATGTGCGTAAAAATGCTTCATTCTCCAGGAAAAACATTGAATTCTTGCTGATCTGTTTCAGTAACGTTACCATAAAGGTCTGAATAAGGAACACTCCAGATGTAGTGTTGGAGCAGCTGGGTTCACAGAGATTATATAAACCAGCTGACTTCAGTCCACTGGGTTTCCAGCCGAGGCGCTTGTTTGACTGAACACAGACTGGGTTTGCATCCGTTTGGATTTCAGATCTGTCACCTTTAAAAGCCGTTTCTTCTCAAGTGTAGTTCTTATTTAAAGATGAGGCACATTGTGGCGTCTCGCTGACATGATGTTCGTCTCTTTGCATTCGTTTCCATGAATTACGAACCTCCATAACATCCTGTAGTGTGAGTTCTGTTCTGTTCTGTTGCAGTGATGCAAAGGTTTATGGGTCATAGTGACATCACCAGCAGTGAGTGACATCACCAGCAGTGAGTGACATCATCAGCAGTGAGTGACATCATCAGCAGTGAGTGACATCATCAGCAGTGAGTTACATCACCAGCAGTGTGTGACATCATCAGCAGTGAGTGACATCATCAGCAGTGAGTGACATCATCAGCAGTGAGTGACATCATCAGCAGTTACATCACCAGCAGTGAGTGACATCATCAGCAGTGAGTGACATCATCAGCAGTGAGTGACATCACAAGCAGTGAGTGACATCATCAGCAGTGTGACATCACAAGCAGTGAGTGACATCATCAGCAGTGAGTGACATCACAAGCAGTGAGTGACATCATCAGCAGTGAGTGACATCATCAGCAGTGAGTTACATCATCAGCAGTGAGTGACATCACAAGCAGTGAGTGACATCATCAGCAGTGTGACATCACAAGCAGTGAGTGACATCATCAGCAGTGAGTGACATCACAAGCAGTGAGTGACATCATCAGCAGTGAGTGACATCATCAGCAGTGAGTGACATCATCAGCAGTGAGTGACATCATCAGCAGTGAGTGACATCACAAGCAGTGAGTGACGTCATCAGCAGTGAGTGACATCATCAGCAGTGAGTGACATCATCAGCAGTGAGTGACATCATCAGCAGTGAGTTACATCACAAGCAGTGAGTGACATCATCAGCAGTGAGTTACATCACAAGCAGTGAGTGACATCATCAGCAGTGAGTGACATCATCAGCAGTGAGTGACATCATCAGCAGTGAGTGACATCATCAGCAGTGTGACATCACAAGCAGTGAGTGACATCATCAGCAGTGAGTGACATCATCAGCAGTGAGTGACATCACAAGCAGTGAGTGACATCATCAGCAGTGTGACATCACAAGCAGTGAGTGACATCATCAGCAGTGAGTGACATCATCAGCAGTGAGTGACATCACCAGCAGTGAGTGACATCACAAGGAGTGAGTGACATCACCAGCAGTGAGTGATATCACCAGCAGTGTGACATCATCAGTTTGGTTACAGGCGCAGCACAGTGAAAAAGCATAAAAGCATATTCATTTTAATTTAAAATGCTCTCACAAAAATCCTTTAAAGTGGTGTGAAAACAGGCAGATGTAGAAAGCGTGCTGGCGTGATCAGAGCAGCGAGTTAGCGAGTTAAAATGACTGATATCAGAGATCGTAAATGATATCAGCAAACTAAAGAGAACTCTTTCAAAGCGTGATTAAAGACTCTCCGACCGACTCCACCCACAGCGTGAACTCCTCCTCTGTGAGGTTAATGTGGGACATTTTCTGTTTTCTGAAGAGCCGTGGAGGACAATGATAGAAAGTGTTCGAGTCTTATGGGGAGTTATTGATGGTTTGGTCAGGGTGCAGTGGGAAAAGAGCCATGAAAGCAGAACAAAGCCAGAGGAAGGTAACAGGAGCAGAGCTGAGGTCTGTGATTAAGGTCTGGAAGTTTCTGATGATGATGAAATGACCGACTTAATGTTTAAAGGCTTTAAAGGCTTTCCTTTAATCACACTATTCTGCCTGCCTGAAGAAAGTGTTTCAGAATCTGAAATCAGTAAAAGAAAACAGCCGGATTCCTGCAGCTGTGAATGAGAGGAAACATTTTTCAATTAGAAATCAAAGCAGCTGGTTTCAGCTCATTTAGGTTTAGGACCCAGTCAGTCAAAAAGTGGCGTAATGGGCTGTGTTTTACAAAGAAAGCTGCGGATTAGAACAGGTGCATCAAACCGGCTGCAGGACTTCACGTGCAACAGCTTTCAGAATCACATAAAAAAATCTGTGATTTCATTTGTGATGACCATCCTGAGAGGAGCTCAGTCCTTAAATCTGCAGCTTCAGCCTCCCTGTCTGAGCGGAACTACCTGAAAAGTGTCGCTGGAAGGTGGTTTTTAATTGTTAAACTGCTGCGACTCAGATTACTGAAGACTAGACAAAGTTTGCACTTCAGACCTTCACATTCACTGAATTAGTGAGCTTCTTCTGAGGACTCTGAGTATCTGAGCCCTCTTCGGTTCAGCCTCTCAGTCTGACCGACCGCAGCCCCGCTGTCGTTCACCTTTGGGTCGTGCACGTGTTGCACGTCTGGCTCAGACACAGCGCGACCAGCGGAGAAGAAATGGAGCTTTAACTGCTGATCGTTCAGTGTCAGTGAGTTAGAAAGCGTCCCGGAACAACCTCAGCTTCTTCCCTTTCAGCTCTGATGCCAGGCACTAAAACACCTTAGAACCCCCCCACAGCTCCCCAGCAGACCCCCCCCCCCCAGTGTACAGGTGTTTTTAGACATTTCAATATGTTTGCTTTACTTTAACATTGATTTGCTTTTTGCTCGTTTTGCGTCAGATCCCTCAGTTAACTTCACAACTATTACTATTAGTAATAATCCACCTTCCGTCTGTTTAAAGCGAGGGTTTCAGTTCTTTAGCCACCAGCTTTATGTGGAACATGAGCAGATATTCAGTCTGAGCCCTGAATAGATCATAAAGAGGAACCTTTCCACAACAAATCTGGGGAATCTGATCTATAATTCATGAGGCGCACACCTGAAACAAGCAGCAGAACCACCCGGAAGCTGACTTTTTAAGCCGTAATAAAGTCAAAAGTGTCGGTCTGTCAGGTCAGCTGCCTCGCGCCCTCCGGAGCTCTCACCCCGGCGCACTCTTACCTCTCCGGCCGGGACTGGCGCCGCAGCAGCGGCCGAGCAGCAGCAGCAGCAGCGCGGCTCCTCCGGACGCAAAGTTCATGGTGACGGTCGCTTTTCTAAAAGTCGTGTAGTTTACAGCTGAGGCGGAGAGAAGTTCCTCCGTGATGTCCGGATGTGTCTCTGAGGCTGTATGACGGGTCTGAGCGCATTCAGGCTCCACACCTCCTCCACCTCCTCCACCTCCTCCTCCGCCGCTTTATTGACGTGACGTGGGAATAATTTAGTGTGAGGCAGTTTTTAATCTTTCCCTGAAGGTGCAGAACAAAGAAGGGAACCAGGTTGTTCTGTTAGACAGAGTAAAGCAGAAGATTAATTCTTGTTTTTCGGTTTAAATGGAGAAATGTGCCTAATCCATAGAAATCAATGCACTGACTGAGCAGATCTCTTTAGGTCATATTTCCTCTGCTTGTGTCCTTCATGCTTCAATGAAAACGGCCACAGTCGATTTAAGCATTTAATGATAAAATCATCATTGAACTCACGCGCACGCGTGCCACTTCTGCGTGCCATGACGCAAAGAGCTGCAGATGCATCCTGTGGATCTTCTCTGAGGAACCTACAGAATCGGAATCGATTCAAACGTTCTGAACCACTCCGGAACAGCTCGGGGTCGACCCATTTCAGGTTCCGTTTCTGCACAGCAGGAATGTTTAAGACATCAAAGGGACACGCGTGCTCGTGCAGCTTCCAGCTTTCTGTATTATTATTCTCTGTGTTGCTGCTCTGTATAATTTTATTATATTCAACACATGAATTTGTCCCAAAGAGCCAAAGAGCAGCGGATGCTCCTCCCAGGGGCCCCCTGGTGGCCATGGGGCCCCAAACAGGCCCGTTTGCTCGCGCGCTCCTCGCGCTCTCCTGATGTTTCCTGAGACGTGTTCAGCAGTTTCAGACCAGCAGAGAGAAGGGAAACTCTGGGATTATTGGGATGAGATGTCGGTCCTTTTTTAGGAGAAATATTCAATATTTGGTGGATTTTAGATTCCAAAATGTGAACAAAACACAGCACGTGGTAAGAAACCTTTGGGCTGACGTCACTGATAATTAATGGGATGAATGTCAGCTCTGAATCTTTTGCAGTTATTGTTCCAGTAATAAAAGCTTCCTCTGGGTAAAAATACAGCTATGTAACAGCTTCCTTTCAGGTGTAATGATGAGAAAACTGAAGCTCCATCTGAGAGAAATACGGAGCAATAAGATCTCAGACCTTGTACTGAAGTGCTTTGAGGTAAATTAACTCAGTTCCAGAGTCCAACTGTGGTGATTCAAGGTGAAATAAACTCATTAAGGTGTAAAAAAAAAGCAGAAATGTTGGAGTGGGTGATTCAGAGCCTCAATGATGAGGAAGCTGGACACGTTTGTGTGAATTAGCCGATAAAATCCATTTAACCAGATTTAAGGATTAGGGTTAATCTCTCTTTTTTATGTCTTCAGTTACAAACAACAAATCATTTCAGTGTGTTTTAAAATAATCAAGAGCGCTTTTACTTCAGTGTTACTCAAAGGTTGTGAGTTGCTCGTCCTTCCTCAGGGTGTTAATACATGTCCAACATGTCTAATACATGTCCAACATGTCTAATACATGTCCAACATGTCTAATACATGTCTAATACATGTCCAACATGTCTAATACATGTCTAATACATGTCTAATACATGTCTAACCTGTCTAATACATGTCTAACATGTCTAATACATGTCTAATACATGTCTAACCTGTCTAATACATGTCCAACATGTCTAATACATGTCTAACCTGTCTAATACATGTCTAACACGTCTAATACATGTCTAATACATGTCCAACATGTCTAATACATGTCTAATACATGTCTAATACATGTCTAATACATGTCTAACCTGTCTAATACATGTCTAACACGTCTAATACATGTCTAATACATGTCCAACATGTCTAATACATGTCTAACCTGTCTAATACATGTCTAACACGTCTAATACATGTCTAATACATGTCCAACATGTCTAATACATGTCTAACCTGTCTAATACATGTCTAATATCTGTTAATACATGTCTAACATGTCTAATACGTGTCTAAAGTCTGTTAATACATGTCTAACATGTCTAATTCACTGGATAGTGTAGTGGTATGATTACCACCTTCCATGTAGGAGATCTGGGTTCAAATCCCCTGCATGAAAGGTATTACCTCCTGTAGGGGTCCTTAGGCAAGACCCCCTTACCTTACATGCCTACCTGTAAGTCGCTTTGGATAAAAGTGTCTGATAAATGCATAAACATAAACATAATTCATGTCTAATACATGTCTAACACGTCTAATTCCTGCTGTTAGTGACTCCCTGACCCGTCAGATTCTGAATGGTTGGAGCTCATGTTGGGAACAGCTGATCCAGGCTTGATGATGTTCTCATGACCTTTAGTTTAATCATCCTTTGAGAATCAAACTAAAGGACTTTTGAAACCTGAGCTGTTCAGCCTGCTGCTCTCTTCCCAGAAACAACACAAAGCTGCAAACAAGCCGTCGGTCATGTGGTTCTGAGGAAAAACACGACTGCCGTCAGACAGATGACACAAAGATGGTCAGGAGGATCCCTTTCAGTTCAGTATTCAGCTCCTCAGTCCTCCATCAGTCCTCCGTCAGTCCTCCATCAGTCCTCCGTCAGTCCTCCGTCAGTCCTCCATCAGTCCTCCATCAGTCCTCCGTCAGTCCTCCATCAGTCCTCCGTCAGTCCTCCATCAGTCCTCCATCAGTCCTCCATCAGTCCTCCGTCAGTCCTCCGTCAGTCCTCCATCAGTCCTCCAGTCCTCCGTCAGTCCTCCATCAGTCCTCCGTCAGTCCTCCATCAGTCCTCCATCAGTCCTCCGTCAGTCCTCCGTCAGTCCTCCGTCAGTCCTCCATCAGTCCTCCAGTCCTCCGTCAGTCCTCCATCAGTCCTCCGTCAGTCCTCCGTCAGTCCTCCGTCAGTCCTCCATCAGTCCTCCGTCAGTCCTCCATCAGTCCTCCGTCAGTCCTCCGTCAGTCCTCCGTCAGTCCTCCATCAGTCCTCCGTCAGTCCTCCGTCAGTCCTCCATCAGTCCTCCGTCAGTCCTCCGTCAGTCCTCCGTCAGTCCTCCGTCAGTCCTCCATCAGTCCTCCGTCAGTCCTCCATCAGTCCTCCATCAGTCCTCCATCAGTCCTCCATCAGTCCTCCGTCAGTCCTCCATCAGTCCTCCGTCAGTCCTCCATCAGTCCTCCATCAGTCCTCCGTCAGTCCTCCATCAGTCCTCCATCAGTCAGTGAGGTCTTTGTGAATATTCTGCAGTTTGAGCTAAAGCTAAACGAGTCCTCATCAGCCCACAGGAACACACACTGCAGGAGGAACCAGGATGTCCAGTTAACTTATACTCAATGAAACACGTGGAAACAGTCTGATAAAACCACCTGAACAGCTTTGTTGCCTTACCCCAACTTACCCAAAGCAGGAAGCATGGCTGCCATCTTGGTTTCTCTCAGTTTGTGTTCTGGAGTTATTGGTTTGTTGTCAGGATTTCCTCAGTTTGTACGAGTCTGGTCTTCAGTTGTTTGGTTATTTTTACCTTGTTCAGTTAGTCTTAGTTCACTTTGTTTTCCTCAGCTCCCTCCTGCCTGCCTTTTACTTCCTAATTTCAGATAATTAAAACACATTTCACTGAAAATATCTGAGTCAATTCAGCAAAAACAGGGATTTCCTTTCAAGCTGCTGCTCCTCATTTGCTTTTCCTGTGTTCAGAGTCTTTCTGCATCACTTTATCTGACTTCATTCTTTACTCTGAGCAGAGAAATATTCTGATTTGACATTTTTCTGTAGATTTCTTCATGTTTAACACTGTTTTTTGTCACATTCGGTCCTCTTTGTTTGTTCCACTTGTGTTTTCGTGCTAATGGGGTCACTGATTTCTCACACAATGCAGCATTTGCTGCATTCATAATTAATAGCCACTCTGTGTGTTTTTGTGCTGTTTACAGAAAATCCCTCCGTGCTCAGCCGCTCGCTTCTTGCCAACACAGCATCTGGGCGGAGGAAAAACACCTTAATGGGCTCTCTTGCTCGTTTCTGCTTGATATCGTCTGACAGCACGTCGCCGGGCAGAAACACCTCAGCTCATATGTGAGGAGAGTCATAACAGAACAGAAGATTTTCCTCTTTAGAGGAAACATGAAGATGGAGACAGGATTTTCAGTCAGAAGCAGAAAAAAGTCGAGCTGGGAGCAGAAAATTGTTGGCTTTCTTTGATAAATAAAACTTAAATGCTTTCCAGCATCTCCTCTGACCTTCAGATCCAGAACCTGCAGCAGCACCACTCAGTGAAAGCTGCTCCAGACTCATGTTTCCATCCTTCAGCTTCCTTTAATGACTCTTTTTAATGCTTTGAACTGAGTTTTTCACAGGAATCTGAGTCCATTCCTGCTGAATCCCAGATTCCAGCTGCTCAGCTCATTGATCATTGATCACTGATCGGACCGATCGAACTCGATGGAACTCGCTGCTTCTCTTTGTTCTGATGGAGGCTCGTAAAAATCTGCCATGAATCCTGAAA
Organism: Leuresthes tenuis; assembly: GCF_036924035.1. Classification (NCBI taxonomy): domain Eukaryota; kingdom Metazoa; phylum Chordata; class Actinopteri; order Atheriniformes; family Atherinopsidae; genus Leuresthes; species Leuresthes tenuis. Next base: position 58,502 of record NW_027325378.1, on the reverse strand, counting down.
ATAATCAAATCTTTTCCAGAATTTCTGCTGTTTTACTTCAGCTTCTGACTTTTAAATCTCGTATTTTTGAACGTTTTCTTCATCTGATTTGGTTTCTTGAATAAAAACTGATTTAAAATATTTAAAATGTGACGATTGTTCCGACGCAGACACACAAACTGATGGAAAGTGTTTTAAAAGGTCAACAAAAACTTGTGTTCAGAACCAGATCCAGAACCTGAAGCAGCACCACTCAGTGAAAGCTGCTCCAGACTCATGTTTCCATCCTTCAGCTTCCTTTAATGACTCTTTTTAACGCTTTGAACTGAGTTTTTCACAGGAATCTGAGTCCATTCCTGCTGAATCCCAGATTCCAGCTGCTCAGCAGTCCCTGGTTGTCTGGTTCTCCTCTTCATGATGCTCCAACATCTGCAGCAGGAGACAGATGTGGGCTGCAGGCAGCAGCCGAGCTCACACACTCTGTGTGTCTGAAGCTGCTGGAAGTCCTGCAGAATGAGGTCTGGCATCGTCCTGCTGAAATAACCACGGACCTCCCGGGAAAAGACGGCACCTTGATGGCAGCATCTGTCTCTCCAGAACTCCAACATCCAGCTGTGCATCAGTGGTACCTTCACCCAGATGAAGCCCTCCATGCCATGGACTCTGCTGCAGCCCCAGACCATCACAGACGCTGCTTTAAACCTTCCTCTGAGAACAGCTGGATGCTCTTTCTCAGCAGTTTTCCCCAGAAGCAGCTGAAACGTGGACTCATCTGCCCACAGAACACGTGTCCACTGTCTTTCTGTCCCTCTGAGATGAGCTGGAGTCCAGAGAACTGGGCCGTGGTTCTGCTCAGAGCTGATATATGGCTTCCTCCTGGTGTGATGCAGCTTCAGCTGCAGTCAGCATCAATGGGAACAACAGATGTTTGCATCTGACTCTGAAACAGCAGCAGAAAGACAGAAAATCCTGCTTTTTAGAAATCTTTGGCGCACAGGCTGCAGGATGCAGGGTTCTGCCACACAGAGGGTAAACACACAACCACCAGCAGAGGGAAGGAATGTCCTCAGCTTGTTTTAGCAGGTGAAGAAACACTGGAAAACCCGTTCAGACATGTTACTTTTGGTGTCAAACTGGCACAGACCATATTTAGGGTTTGAAGGAGACTTCAGGCTGAGCTGCAGCAGAGACATAAAAGGATGATGGCTTTGGAGGAGTGTTTGAAGTGTTGAAGCTGCAGAATAATAAGGAAGCTGCTTCACTCAGACACTGTGATGAGATCACCTGTCAGAGAAGATGAAATGTGTTCAGGAGAGTGAAAATAGGCCATTTAGGCCCCTCTTATCTTCGGCTGTCTGTCACTGTGCAGCTTAGTGTTGCTCTGAGGTGTTTTGTAATCGCTGCTGTGGGAAAGTGATTGTTTTTGATGTTGAAACCTAAAGCAGGAAATGAAGAGGAAGAAGAAAACCCACAAAGAAAGCCACAACAGGTTCAAATCCAGGTTAAAACTGAGGAGCAGAAACCACAGTCACCACCTGTGTATTCAGTCCTCTCCTCAGACCTCCGTCTGTTACATAAAGCTAAAGCCAACCAACAGATTACAGATTTAGGTTTACCTGAGGCCTACCTGCCTCTGTGTGGCTGTTTCTGCAGTTCACAGGAGAAAAATGACCTGACTTGGGATCAGATTTACTGCTTGCATGCGTCCTGGCTGCATTCCAACACTTTGACAGTTACAGTATCTCTGCATGCATTCCTCAACAAGTCACAACTGTCTCTGTCAAAGAAAACACACCTGAGAAAGTCCTGGCACCCCCAGGTACAGTAGGCCACGGTTTCTGTGGAAGAATCAGCCTCAGGGAGGAGCTCCGCTTCACTTCCACTGCTGTCAGCTCATCGGTTCCTGCAGCAGAGCGAGAAGCTCGGTGAATAAACACCCAAACTCAGTGAATAAACCTCCAAACTCAGTGAATAAACCTCCAAACTCAGTGAATAAACCTCCAAACTCAGTGAATAAACCTCCAAACTCGGTGAATAAACCTCCAAACTCGGTGAATAAACCTCCAAACTCAGTGAATAAACCTCCAAACTCAGTGAATAAACCTCCAAACTCAGTGAATAAACCTCCAAACTCAGTGAATAAACCTCCAAACTCAGTGAATAAACCTCCAAACTCAGTGAATAAACCTCCAAACTCGGTGAATAAACCTCCAAACTCGGTGAATAAACCTCCAAACTCAGTGAATAAACCTCCAAACTCAGTGAATAAACCTCCAAACTCAGTGAATAAACCTCCAAACTCGGCGAATAAACCTCCAAACTCGGCGAATAAACCTCCAAACTCAGTGAATAAACCTCCAAACTCAGTGAATAAACCTCCAAACTCAGTGAATAAACCTCCAAACTCGGTGAATAAACCTCCAAACTCGGCGAATAAACCTCCAAACTCGGCGAATAAACCTCCAAACTCGGTGAATAAACCTCCAAACTCGGTGAATAAACCTCCAAACTCAGTGAATAAACCTCCAAACTCAGTGAATAAACCTCCAAACTCAGTGAATAAACCTCCAAACTCAGTGAATAAACCTCCAAACTCAGTGAATAAACCTCCAAACTCAGTGAATAAACCTCCAAACTCAGTGAATAAACCTCCAAACTCAGTGAATAAACCTCCAAACTCAGTGAATAAACCTCCAAACTCAGTGAATAAACCTCCAAACTCAGTGAATAAACCTCCAAACTCAGTGAATAAACCTCCAAACTCAGCGAATAAACCTCCAAACTCAGTGAATAAACCTCCAAACTCAGTGAATAAACCTCCAAACTCAGTGAATAAACCTCCAAACTCAGTGAATAAACCTCCAAACTCAGTGAATAAACCTTCAAACTCAGTGAATAAACCTCCAAACTCAGTGAATAAACCTCCAAACTCAGCGAATAAACCTCCAAACTCAGTGAATAAACCTCCAAACTCAGTGAATAAACCTCCAAACTCAGTGAATAAACCTCCAAACTCAGTGAATAAACCTCCAAACTCAGTGAATAAACCTCCAAACTCAGTGAATAAACCTTCAAGCTCAGTGAATAAACCTCCAAACTCAGCGAATAAACCTCCAAACTCAGCGAATAAACCTCCAAACTCAGTGAATAAACCTCCAAACTCAGTGAATAAACCTCCAAACTCAGTGAATAAACCTCCAAACTCAGTGAATAAACCTCCAAACTCGGTGAATAAACCTCCAAACTCAGTGAATAAACCTCCAAACTCAGGGAATAAACCTCCAAACTCAGTGAATAAACCTCCAAACTCAGTGAATAAACCTCCAAACTCAGTGAATAAACCTCCAAACTCAGTGAATAAACCACCAAACTCAGTGAATAAACCTCCAAACTCAGCGAATAAACCTCCAAGCTCAGTGAATAAACCTCCAAACTCAGTGAATAAACCTCCAAACTCAGTGAATAAACCTCCAAACTCAGTGAATAAACCTCCAAGCTCAGTGAATAAACCTCCAAACTCAGTGAATAAACCTCCAAACTCAGTGAATAAACCTCCAAACTCAGTGAATAAACCTCCAAACTCAGTGAATAAACCTCCAAACTCAGTGAATAAACCTCCAAGCTCAGTGAATAAACCTCCAAACTCAGTGAGTAAACCTCCAAACTCAGTGAATAAACCTCCAAACTCAGCAAATAAACCTCCAAACTCAGTGAATAAACCTCCAAACTCAGTGAATAAACCTCCAAACTCAGTGAATAAACCTCCAAACTCAGTGAATAAACCTCCAAACTCAGTGAATAAACCTCCAAACTTAGTGAATAAACCTCCAAGCTCAGTGAATAAACCTCCAAACTCAGTGAATAAACCTCCAAACTCAGTGAATAAACCTCCAAAGTCAGTGAATAAACCTCCAAACTCAGTGAATAAACCTCCAAACTTAGTGAATAAACCTCCAAACTCAGTGAATAAACCTCCAAACTCAGTGAATAAACCTCCAAACTCAGTGAATAAACCTCCAAACTCAGTGAATAAACCTCCAAACTCAGTGAATAAACCTCCAAACTCAGTGAATAAACCTCCAAACTCAGTGAATAAACCTCCAAACTCAGTGAATAAACCTCCAAACTCAGTGAATAAACCTCCAAACTCAGTGAATAAACCTCCAAACTCAGTGAATAAACCTCCAAACTCAGTGAATAAACCTCCAAACTCAGTGAATAAACCTCCAAACTCGGTGAATAAACCTCCAAACTCAGTGAATAAACCTCCAAACTCAGTGAATAAACCTCCAAACTCAGTGAATAAACCACCAAACTCAGTGAATAAACCTCCAAACTCAGCGAATAAACCGCCAAACTCAGTGAATAAACCTCCAAACTTAGTGAATAAACCACCAAACTCAGTGAATAAACCTCCAAACTCAGTGAATAAACCTCCAAACTCAGTGAATAAACCTCCAAACTCAGTGAATAAACCTCCAAACTCAGTGAATAAACCTCCAAACTCAGTGAATAAACCTCCAAACTTAGTGAATAAACCACCAAACTCAGTGAATAAACCTCCAAACTCAGTGAATAAACCTCCAAACTCAGTGAATAAACCTCCAAACTCAGCGAATAAACCTCCAAACTCAGTGAATAAACCTCCAAACTCAGTGAATAAACCTCCAAACTCAGTGAATAAACCTCCAAACTCAGTGAATAAACCTCCAAACTTAGTGAATAAACCACCAAACTCAGTGAATAAACCTCCAAACTCAGTGAATAAACCTCCAAACTCAGTGAATAAACCTCCAAACTCAGCGAATAAACCTCCAAACTCAGTGAATAAACCTCCAAACTCAGTGAATAAACCTCCAAACTCAACGAATAAACCTCCAAACTTAGTGAATAAACCTCCAAACTCAGTGAATAAACCTCCAAACTCAGTGAATAAACCTCCAAACTCAACGAATAAACCTCCAAACTTAGTGAATAAACCTCCAAACTCAGTGAATAAACCTCCAAACTCAGTGAATAAACCTCCAAACTCAGTGAATAAACCTCCAAACTCAGTGAATAAACCTCCAAACTCAGTGAATAAACCTCCAAACTCAGTGAATAAACCTCCAAACTCAGTGAATAAACCTCCAAACTCAGTGAATAAACCTCCAAACTCAGTGAATAAACCTCCAAACTCAGTGAATAAACCTCCAAACTCAGTGAATAAACCTCCAAACTCAGTGAATAAACCTCCAAACTCAGTGAATAAACCTCCAAACTCAGTGAATAAACCTCCAAACTCAGTGAATAAACCTCCAAACTCAGTGAATAAACCTCCAAACTCAGCGAATAAACCTCCAAACTCAGTGAATAAACCTCCAAACTCGGTGAATAAACCTCCAAACTCAGTGAATAAACCTCCAAACTCAGTGAATAAACCTCCAAACTCAGTGAATAAACCTCCAAACTCAACGAATAAACCTCCAAACTTAGTGAATAAACCTCCAAACTCAGTGAATAAACCTCCAAACTCAGTGAATAAACCTCCAAACTCAACGAATAAACCTCCAAACTTAGTGAATAAACCTCCAAACTCAGTGAATAAACCTCCAAACTCAGTGAATAAACCTCCAAACTCAGTGAATAAACCTCCAAACTCAGTGAATAAACCTCCAAACTCAGTGAATAAACCTCCAAACTCAGTGAATAAACCTCCAAACTCAGTGAATAAACCTCCAAACTCAGTGAATAAACCTCCAAACTCAGTGAATAAACCTCCAAAGTCGGTGAATAAACCTCCAAACTCAGCGAATAAACCTCCAAACTCGGTGAATAAACCTCCAAACTCAGTGAATAAACCTCCAAACTCAGTGAATAAACCTCCAAACTCAGTGAATAAACCTCCAAAGTCGGTGAATAAACCTCCAAACTCAGTGAATAAACCTCCAAACTCAGTGAATAAACCTCCAAACTCAGTGAATAAACCTCCAAACTCAGTGAATAAACCTCCAAACTCAGTGAATAAACCTCCAAACTCAGCG
>NW_027325378.1:7500-47500 GCF_036924035.1 Leuresthes tenuis | reverse complement strand
CCTGGAAACATCTGTAGGCAACTTATTAATCCTGGAAACATCTGTAGGCAACTTATTAATCCTGGAAACATCTGTAGACACAGCTGTATTCTTATCAATAAATCTTTTATTACAGGATTTTCTATATGTATGTATCACTCCATCCCTCCATCATCCATCATCCATCCATCATCCATCCATCCATCATCCATCCATCCCTCCATCATCCATCAACCATCCATCATCCATCCATCCATCCCTCTATTCATCCCTCCATCCATCATCCATCCATCATCCATCATCCATCCATCCATCATCCATCCACCATCCATCATCCATCCATCCATCCATCATCCATCCATCATCCATCATCCATCCATCCATCATCCATCCATCCATCCATCATCCAACCATCCATCCATCCATCATCCATCCATCCATCAACCATCCATCCATCCATCAACCATCCATCCATCCATCCATCTATCCCTCCATCCATCTGTCATGCATCCACACATCCCTCTATCCCTCCATCCATCCATCCCTCTATTCATCCCTCTATCCCTCCATCCACACATCCCTCCCTCTATCCCTCCCTCCGTCCTATGAGTGTTTGTTGTGGTGCCAGCTGCAGACAGGCAGCGCCCCCTGCTGGTCACAGAGTCGCTCTGCAGCAGACTCCAGTTTAGCTACAGGAAAGCACCTTCTCTCAGTTTCTTCTTCCTTCGTGGCTTCTCTTTAGCTGAATTTTCTTTATTTTTCCTCCTGAGTAAAAGCTTTCGCTGTGTTTGCTTCTGAAGACTTTGAGCAGCAGCATCTGCAGCTCTGCGATGAGGCACTTTCCACTGAAGCTGCATAAAAAGTCGCGCTTTGTTCATCTGTTCGGCCTCTTTCACTGAACTGGTTTAAAATGACGGAAGCACTTTAATCAGGAGTAAATTATGCAGTCATTTCTGGTTTTGTACAGGCTTCCTGCAGCTGTGTATCTGCCCAGCAAAATGTGAACTGATGCAGCAGCGGCGTCCACTGACTAAACATCTGGAAACATGCCATAAACACCTGGAATATGTGGAACTTTACTGAGATAACCCGACTCTGCGTGTTTCATTCATAGCCGCAGCGTCCATAAGAGTCCAGCCCAGGTCCGGGTGTCAGGGCACCGTCATCGGGACTGATGTGCGCGTGTGAGAGCTGCTGCGTGGGCCTGTTTCAGAGAGCAGCAGGTTACCGCAAACGTCCCTTTTTCAATGACTTTGTGTTTGAATCAGGTCGCTGCAAAGCATGCAGGGATACGGGATTGTCTCTCGCCCCTCTCTCTCTGTGGGAGTGGTCTCCTGTGGGTCACGTGGTCCGGGCCTTTGTTGATGTGATTCAGCGGAGAACGAACAGGAGGACAAAAAAAAAAAAAAAAAAAAAGTCCCGGTCCGACCCACCGATCGTTTCCGTCCACCTCCACCGGCGCACACCCGCTCCGCTTCGGCCTGGATGCTACTGAGAGCCCCTTCGGACCTCCACCTGGTTCTGCTGTCCGCGGCGCTCCGCGGTCGCTTCTCCCCGCCGGTTTGAGAGCGAGGCAGCGGGGCTGGGGGATGGAGTCTCAGTCCGGGCTGTGAGCAGACTGCTTTCAGGGGTGGCGGAGGTGTGGGGGTCGGTGTGTGAAGCCCCAGGCCCTGCGTTGCTTTGTTATCCTGGGCTTTGGTTTGCAGCTTTCCTCCCGGCTTTCCCGACGTTTTTTCCAGCCCGTTTCACCATGGAGCCTCTCTCCTGAGAGCCTGCAGAGTTTTGGGCAAACACATGGACAAAAGGAGGCTCTGAGGCTTCTTGTGGCTGCAACATTTTATTGTCTTCTGGTTCTGCGGTGTGTTTTTCTTTTCTCTGACGGAGAACCACAGGAAAGCATTTTTATTTCATCCTTTTTATTCATCCTTTCCTTCTTTCTGCCCCTCTCTCCTTCCCTTCCTCTCAGTCTTTCTACATCTAACTCCATCTGTCCCTGCCTCCATCATGGCTCCGTGCCGGTCCTCCTGGTTCCACCGCCTGCTGGTTCCGCTGGTTCTGCTGGTTCTGCCCGCCGTCCGGAGCTCGTTCCCCCGCAGCGGCGGCTCGGACTGCGGCCCCGGGAAGGCCGCCGACTGCCCAGGTGAGTCACGGGGCCTTCACGGCCCCTCCGACACCTGCACACACCTGAGGGTAAAGGTCAGAGGTCACTCATTGTTTCTGCTCTCGGACGCGGCCGATCACGTGATCCAGGTACTTTTCCATCTTTGTGTTTTTTTCTGTTGTCATGACGACCCGCCGGGGATAAAACAAGGCGCGTGCATCTCAGTGACAACAGAGTGATGGGGCAGCTGTCACCATGGCAACAGGGAGGTTGATAAGCCACCTGTGTGATGTAATGAGGCTGAGCAGATGTTTAACCTGCTGGAGCTGGCATGTTGCTCTCAGAGGTGGTGTGTGTGTGTGTGTGTGCACGTGGGCGTGCACGTGGGCGTGCACGTTGACCACTCCTCGCTTCGACCTGCTCTATTCTCGGGTTAATTACAGGCTGCAGAAACAGGGCGAGGTTAAACGGTGTGTGTGTGGAGGCCCATATGTGACTATCTGCACTCAGATTTATAGCAGCTGGAGGCAAAGGGGGGGGGGGGGGGGGGGGGCTGCTGGCCAAATGTGGCCCCCAGACACAAAAAGACTCCCAGAAGCTGCTGCGGCTGGTAGAAACAGGACGGGCGCCATAAATCTGCCGCCTCAGCACAGTTAAACGGGACGTTCGGTCTGATCTGAGTGCATCCCGCTGTGGTTCTGCCCAGATATCCGCCTCTGGTGTTCCACCTTTACGCAGATCCACAGCCAGCGAGCGTTTTTACAGCTTCAGGTGTGCATCCCTTTCAGCCTCAGCTCTCCAGACTGGATTCCTAACCCTAACCGAGTAGCCTGAAGTCGGTCAGCCGGTGATGAAGCTCAGCCCCAGCTGAGGAGCTGGGTGTGTTGGAGCCTCCTCCGCTTCCCAGAGGAGGAGCTTGAGGCTTGTTAGAGTAACTCTGGAGTCTCTGCAGGGTTCAGGTTCAGGTCTCTGTGTGGGGGCGGGGCTCCGGATGTGTCCTCTGTGGTGGAAAACCAGTGCAGAATCCATGGCCAGTAACCCAGAAAGCATATCCCATAATGCACCTCCAAAAGTGTCCATGCAGCCGGAACTTTCTCTTTACAGTCTGAAAGTTTTCTTTCAGCAGTTCCGTAGCAGCAGGAATTCTACAGTTTTATAAAAAGCTGAACGCTCTCTGAAGAATGTCCACAGAAGAGCTCGTTTCTGCAGAAAAACCAGAAGCCTTCCAGTCCGAGGTGATCACAGCCGGCCCAGTGCCAGTGGAAAAGGAGGAGAGGCGCAAGGAGATGGAGAAGAGTGGCAGGAATCAGTGGAAAAAAAGCCCAAAAAGCCCAAAAACATGAAGGCTTTTCCTGCTCTGCCTCACTGCACTGATCCAGGGTGTGAAAGTCTGACGGGTTCTGCTCTGAGCTCACTCTGAGGTCACTCTGAGGTCACTCTGATGTCACTCTGATGTCACTCTGATGTCAGATGATGTCACTCTGAGGTCACTCTGATGTCACTCTGAGGTCAAACAGCCGGCGGCTTTGCTTCCTGGTCAGGTGTGTAACCTCCGCTGCCCTTTGACCTGCTCCTGGCACAGTTGGCGTCCTGCTGGGCGGCCCGTTTGCTTCCTGGTCAGGTGTGTAACCTCCACAGCCCTCTGACCTGCTCCTGGCACAGTTGGCGTCCTGCTGGGCGGCCCGTTTGCTCTCACGTGTTACTGCAGGCTTTCCACTCCCCACAGAGCGCTGCGGCGGCGTCTCTGCAGACCTCTCTGACTGTAAACAAGCCGCTGCTGAAGCTGAGGAGTCCGTCGCTATAGCAACCGGACAGTCGTGTGAAACTCCAGCTGAAGAAGGAGATGTTGACGCGTTCTTTGACCCAGTTTGAAGCCCTGGAACGTGTTCTGGAGCTTTCTGTGAAGTGGAAGCAGTCAGGGAGGACGCCGGGTGACCCGGCGTCCTCCTGGTGGCGTTTTATTGATCCACGGCCCCTCGCTTTCCTGCGGACGAGCAGGAAGCTGATCCCTGCTCTGGGATTCCTGAGAACACACTCTTTCTGTTGTGTGTGTGTGAGCCAGTGCTGGCTCAGCACTCCGAGGTATTTACTAATTACAGGGAAGCCAGAGGTCACGGCCCTGTAATTACAGCCTCTGATTGGCCGGCCTGCATGCAGACAGCCAATCAGATGCCATGAAATTACAAGCCTGGATATTAGTGTGAGCCGTCAGTGTTTCCAGCAGTGTGAGTGTGTCCTGACAGCTGGTGGAGCGACCTCCATCTGCTCCATCAGCTCCATCAGCTCCATCTGCTCCATCAGCTCCATCAGCTCCACCAGTTCCATCAGTTCCATCAGCTCCATCAGCTCCATCAGTTCCATCAGCTCCATCAGCTCCATCAGCTCCATCTGCTCCATCTGCTCCACCAGCTCCATCTGCTCCATCTGCTCCACCAGCTCCCTGAGCTCCATCTGCTCCATCAGCTCCCTGAGCTCCATCTGCTCCATCAGCTCCATCAGCTCCATCTGCACACTCGGTCCTGTCCGACCTCCATCTGCTCCATCTGCTCCATCAGCTCCATCTGCTCCATCTGCTCCACCAGCTCCATGAGCTCCATCAGCTCCCTGAGCTCCATCAGCTCCATCTGCTCCATCAGTTCCATCAGCTCCATCTGCTCCATCTGCTCCATCTGCTCCACCAGCTCCATGAGCTCCATCACCTCCATCTGCTCCATCAGTTCCATCAGCTCCATCAGCTCCATCAGCTCCCTGAGCTCCATCAGCTCCATCTGCTCCATCAGCTCCATCTGCTCCATCAGCTCCATCAGCTCCATCTGCTCCATCTGCTCCATCTGCTCCACCAGCTCCATGAGCTCCATCAGCTCCCTGAGCTCCATCTGCTCCATCAGCTCCATCAGCTCCATCTGCACACTCGGTCCTGTCCGACCTCCATCAGCTCCATCTGCTCCATCAGCTCCATCAGCTCCATCTGCTCCACCAGCTCCATGAGCTCCATCAGCTCCCTGAGCTCCATCTGCTCCATCAGCTCCATCAGCTCCATCTGCACACTCGGTCCTGTCCGACCTCCATCAGCTCCATCTGCTCCATCTGCTCCACCAGCTCCATGAGCTCCATCAGCTCCATCTGCTCCATCAGCTCCATCAGCACCATCAGCACCATCTGCTCCACCAGCTCCATCAGCTCCCTGAGCTCCATCAGCTCCATCTGCTCCATCTGCTCCACCAGCTCCATCAGCTCCATCAGCTCCATCTGCTCCATCTGCTCCATCAGCTCCATCAGCTCCCTGAGCTCCATCAGCTCCATCTGCTCCATCTGCTCCACCAGCTCCATGAGCTCCATCAGCTCCCTGAGCTCCATCTGCTCCATCAGCTCCATCAGCTCCATCAGTTCCATCAGCTCCCTGAGCTCCATCACCTCCATCTGCTCCATCAGTTCCATCAGCTCCATCAGCTCCCTGAGCTCCATCAGCTCCATCTGCTCCATCAGCTCCATCTGCTCCATCAGCTCCATCAGCTCCATCTGCTCCATCTGCTCCACCAGCTCCATGAGCTCCATCAGCTCCCTGAGCTCCATCTGCTCCATCAGCTCCATCAGCTCCATCTGCTCCATCTGCTCCACCAGCTCCATGAGCTCCATCAGCTCCCTGAGCTCCATCTGCTCCATCAGCTCCATCAGCTCCATCTGCACACTCGGTCCTGTCCGACCTCCATCAGCTCCATCTGCTCCATCTGCTCCACCAGCTCCATGAGCTCCATCAGCTCCATCTGCTCCATCAGCTCCATCAGCACCATCAGCACCATCTGCTCCACCAGCTCCATCAGCTCCATCTGCTCCATCTGCTCCATCTGCTCCATCTGCTCCATCAGCTCCATCTGTTCCCCTGATCACGCCCCCCTGTTAGGACTGATGTGTTTTCCAGGGGAAATCTATCCTATTCCACCTGGATGGCGACTCTTTTGCAACTACCCACGAGAACATCTGATGTGTCTGCTGGGCATCAGCAGGTCGAGCCTAGCAGCTAGCATGCTAATACTAGCATGCTAATACTAGCATGCTAATACTAGCATGCTAATACCAGCATGTCGAAGCTAGTTTGATTAGCTTCTGATTGATTAGTTTTCTTTTGGCTGTGGCTGCTGTTATATTATATTATATTACATTTCTAAATCTGTAAATACTTAGTTAGTGTAGAGCTTTAAACAGGAAGCGGGCCACAGATGGATCAACAGAACATCAACAGAACAGTGCCGGTTCTGCTCCCACCTGATGCTAATAATCGCTGCTGCTGTTTGTCTGTTTTCAGATTTGTCGGAGAAGAAGAGCGACCTGCGTGTTTGTGACGCCGGGACGTGTCGCTTTGGAGGCACCTGCCGCGAAAATGGAGCCGACATCAAGTGCGTCTGTCAGTTCCACGTGAGTCGCCCGCACAGCGCCCCCTGCAGACTGCAGCGCCCCCTGCAGGCTGCAGCGCCCCCTGCAGGCTGCAGCGACCCCTATAGGCTGCAGCGCCCCCTGCGGGCTGCAGCGCCCCCTACGGGCTGCAGCGCCCCCTACGGGCTGCAGCGACCCCTGCAGGCTGCAGCGCCCCCTACGGGCTGCAGCGCCCCCTGCAGGCTGCAGCGCCCCCTGCAGGCTGCAGCGCCCCCTGCAGGCTGCAGTGCCCCCTATAGGCTGCAGCGCCCCCTGCAGGCTGCAGCGCCCCCTGCAGGCTGCAGTGCCCCCTACGGGCTGCAGCGCCCCCTGCAGGCTGCAGCGCCCCCTGCAGGCTGCAGCGCCCCCTGCGAACACACCAGTGTTCTTGTTTAAGTCCGTCCCATAAGAACCGGGTCTGTTGCTGTGTTTCAGTGCCATAAGAAGTACGTTCCCGTCTGCGGCTCCAACGGAGACACGTACCAGAACGAGTGCTTCCTGCGGAGAGCCGCCTGCAAGAAACAGAGGGCCATCAGCATCGTGTCAGAGGGACCCTGTTACCACGGTAACGCACACTCATATTCTGCAGGTTGTGTCCTTCGCTCATTCATAACTCGCACAATGAGCCCAGAAACAGAATAGAGTTTTAACTTAAAATCAGGCCCAGCCGCTGCAAAAAGATCATTTCATGTTGTTATTGGGTTTAAAACAGGCCTGTGTTTCCATATCTCCATGGAAACGCAGATGGATTTTTAAAACACCCTGTGATAAGATAAAAACAGTCGCTTATCTGTTCCTCTGGAGCGCCGTGCACACACGGGTCTTTCAGAAAGCACAGAGAAGTGCTGCCTGTGAGCACTCGGACAGGTCCAGGTTGAACGCCTGGCCCAGCAGCAGCCGGCGCCGTTCTGAGCAGCAGCCGGCGCCGTTCTGAGGAGAGTCACGGCTCTTCCAGTCTGTCAGCCGAAGCAGCTGCCGGCATGAAAGAATTCTTATTCAGTCAGAAACAACAAAACACTTAAAAAGAAAGAGAGAAGTCCGCTCAGCCTGTCAGGAAGCTGCTCAGAGTTTTATACATATTTATGTTGTTTATATTTATATTGTTGATGCTTGCTGGCCACACAATGTTATGGGAAAAGTCATTTCTCACCATTTAATATTATGGGAAAGACGAGTTCATGCAGTCAAAAGTTGGGGGGGAAACCCCCCCCCATCACAGATTCTTGCAGCTTTTCTCATAGTATAACTACAGAATTTTTCTAACAAGCGGGATGTGAAGTTTAGCAGGGAAAGGGAACAGCAGAGCATGGACTGTTCAGATTAGACGGGTTTCTGTGAATTAAAAAGTCTGAATTTAACGCCTTAAAATATCCAAAATGATCTTAAAATTTCATGAAATGATCTTAAATACGACTTTGAAAGGTCTTAGAAGTGTATTAACGTCACTTTTACTTAAAGCACCCAGGCAGGTGTCTCTTGTTACGACTCAGATCTGACCACATGTGTTCTGTCATGGCAACAAGCTGCTGTTGCATAGCAACGGCCCGTTACCGGTGTATTTTCCTCTGGATTCCGCTCAGGAAACGAGTCGAACGTTACGTGCACTGAAACTGACGTTAGCACACGACGCCTGTGTACTTTTATTCGTTAATATGTCCCTCCACAAATGGGGGGGAGGGGGGGGGGGGGGGTTCTGGTGGTTTTAGTGAGGTTCAGCATCCTAAACTTTACGGGCCTCAGAGTTTCCTTCAGGTCTTTTGTGCTTTTTTGCCAGTTTGGTTGTGAAATGGGTCTTAAATTGTATTCATTATGGTCTTTAAAAAGTCTCTAAAAAGTCTTAAAAAGTCTTTAAAAAGTCTTGAAAAAGTCTTAAAAAGTCTTTAAAAGTCTTAAAAAGTCTTTAAAAAGTCTTAAAAAGTCTTAAAAAAGTCTTAAAAAAGTCTTAAAAAGTCTTAAAAAGTCTTTAAAAAGTCTTTAAACAGTCTTAAAAAAGTCTTAAAAAAGTCTTTAAAAAGTCTTAAAAAGTCTTTAAAAAGTCTTAAAAAGTCTTTAAAAAGTCTTAAAAAGTCTTAAAAAGTCTTTAAAAAGTCTTAAAAAGTCTTTAAAAGTCTTAAAAAGTCTTAAAAAGTCTTAAAAAGTCTTTAAAAAGTCTTTAAAAAGTCTTAAAAAGTCTTTAAAAAGTCTTAAAAAGTCTTAAAAAGTCTTTAAAAAGTCTTAAAAAGTCTTTAAAGGTCTTTAAAGGTCTTTAAAAAGTCTTAAAAAGTCTTTAAAAAGTCTTAAAAAGTCTTTAAAAGTCTTAAAAAGTCTTAAAAAGTCTTAAAAAGTCTTTAAAAAGTCTTTAAAAAGTCTTTAAAAAGTCTTAAAAAGTCTTTAAAAAGTCTTAAAAAGTCTTAAAAAGTCTTTAAAAAGTCTTAAAAAGTCTTTAAAGGTCTTTAAAGGTCTTTAAAAAGTCTTAAAAAGTCTTAAAAAAGTCTTAAAAAAGTCTTTAAACGTCTTAAAAAGTCTTTAAAAGTCTTAAAAAGTCTTAAAAAGTCTTTAAAATGTCTTAAACTTGACTTGTTGAACCCCGTTGGATCACTGAAGATGTTTGGCAGCTTTTTGCTGTTTAACAGATTAAAATCAGGTGAATGCAGCTGTGAAAACAGCTGGAAGTCAGCAGGTAAAGCTAACCGTGTCCCTCTGTCATCAGACGCAGGTTCGGGATCCGGAGACGGAGGTAAGCGCTTTGCAGCTCTCCACCTTTTTGTTGCTTTGAATAAAATAAAAGATAAAAAGATAAAGATAAAAAAGCTTCAACCCAAAGCTGTTTCTGTGCAGACGACGAAGGCTCCGGCCGCGGCAAAAAGGCGTCCAAATGTGGCAACTGCAAGTTCGGCGCCGAGTGCGACGAGGACTCCGAGGATATGCTGTGAGCGTGCACGCACACGTGCACACGCACGTGCACCAGTTCAGTCCAAGGCATGGAGGTAAAGCTGAGCTGACAGATTTACTGTGTCTGCAGCTGCATGTGCAACATCGTGTGCAACGGCCACAACGACAACCCGGTGTGCGGCAGCGACGGCGCCACCCACGACACGCCGTGCCACGTCCGCGAGGCGTCCTGCCTCAAGCAGCTCAAGATCGACATCAAGCACGTGGGACGTTGCCAAGGTAACAAGAACACAGAGTTAGGACGTGAAGAAGAAGAGAGCAAAGGGGGAAAAGGTTCATTTATATTAAATGATGACCTGACCTCAATCTAAACACACGCGGATCTTCCTGGAGCTGCGAGGTCCGTCGCTGGTTAATTGAACCCTGAAACCAGGCCTGGAGCCGAGAAAAAGCCCTTTGAGGGCCACAACGGCCCCAAAGTGCAGAGATGTGCCCACAGTGAAGGTTTCCACCTGCATCTGTCCACGTGCACGCACACACGCGCACGTAGGATTTACACGCATGACTGAATATTCATAAATTCACATGAATATTTATGAGAAACTGTAACTTTACAGGATTTACTGCCTCATTTCTTTATATTTGATAAGAAAACAGGAAGCAGCTGCAGAGATTCACTGAAACATGTTCAAACCTGAACATAAACCCAGAATCTGAGGCAGAAACAGAGTTTTTCATCAGTTCTCAGCAGCTTTAAAGTGAATCTCTGGTCTGAGCTCCTTTATTCTCCAACACAGCCTGAACCCTCTGAGACAAGCTTTCTGTCATTTCTTTAAGGAGTCTTCAGGAATAGTTCTCCAGGCTTCTTGAAGGACATCCCAAAGCTCTTCTTTGGATGTGGGCTGCCTTTTGTTCCGTTCTCTGTCAGATGATCCCACACTGCTTCAATAATGTTGAGGTCCGGGCTCTGGGGAGGATTCATCCCTCCATAAGACCTGTTGCCACTGATTTTCAGTCCACTTCTTGTGTCATTTGGCACAGCTCAGCCTTTTCTCCCTGTTTCCCTTCCTTAAGAACGGCTTCTTGACAGCCACCCTTCCATGGAGCCCATTTCTGATGAGGCTTGGGCCAACAGTAGATGGATCAGCTGAAGGTCCAGATGCATCTCTCAGGTCCTGTCAGGTCACAGCTGGATTTTTTCCTCTTTCTTAAGGACATCACTTTCAGATCCTGTTCATCTGCTGGAGATAGTTTTTAGGCCTGACACTTCTTCTTTTGTCCTCCACTTGTCCAGTTTCCTCAAATGTTTTAAGGACACACTGCACACCATGCTGAGATATGCCAAGTTTTCAGCTAATAGCTCTTTGGGAATCACCTTGTTAAACTCTTCTTCTGTGGTTTCAGATAAAAGCAGGAAGGACGACGGCACCAAGACCAAACCGGACATCTACGGTGAGACGCCGTCAACTCGCTGAACACCTTTTGTCACGACAGCCAATCATAAACCAGGATTGTCTTCTTCTGTTTTCCAGCCGTGTCCAAGCCTGGTGAGGGGGAGGGCTTTGTGGACAGCCCCGCCCCCTGTCCTGAGGACTACGCCCAGTTCTGTGAGCACGGCCAGTGCGAGATGCGACACAACCTGCCGACCTGCAGGTAACGCCCCAGTCTGGGTCCCTTCAGAACCCGGGTCAGACCTCAGATCTGGTCCAGTTCTGAGCCCGTTCGGGTAAAAGTCCGCCTGAAAAACCAATGAGTTTAAATAAAGCTTCACAAACTAGAAGTTAAAAGGTTCAAATGAAACAGACTCGAACAGGAAGTAAACACAAGGTGGTGAACTCTACAAACTGGAGAGTGCAGTGCTATGATTGCCACCTTCCATGTAGGGGGCCTGGGTTCAAATCCCCTGCATGAAAGGTATTACCTCCAGTAGGGGTCCTTAGGCAAGACCCCCTTACCCTACCTGTAAGTCACTTTGGATAAAAGCTTCTGCTAAATGCATAAATATAAAACATATAACATATAAAATAAAGCAGGAAGCGCCAAAAGGAGACGTAGACCGGACCAAGAGATTTAAAAGCTCACCTGCATCAGTCCAGCTGTGGGCAGCAGCCTCAGATCGTAACCACGGTAACTGGTGTGTGTTGCAGGTGTGAGGCGGCGTACGGCGGCCCTCAGTGCGACCAGCTGCTGGACTTTAACATCCTCTACGTGGTGCCCAGCGGTCAGAAGCTGCACTACGTCCTCATCGCCGCCATCATCGGAGCTGTTCAGATCGCCGTCATCGTCGCCGTGGTGATGTGCTTCACCAGGTAAGAGCTCCAGAACAGCTGTGAGAGTGAAGCGTAATGATTGGTAGAATGAAATATTCCCTGAGGCTCTTTTAATCCATATTTGAAGGATAACGCTGCGTAAAACCGACCCATCGTGGATGCAGGTGAGTCGCAGTGACGCCTCCCGGCCAGCAGGGGGAGCACTAACACTCCGTTACCTGTCAGGCTGACAGGAATCTTTCTGAAATGAAATGTTTATTCCCTGAGGCTCTTTTAATCCATATTTGAAGGATAACGCTGCGTAAAACCCACCCATCGTGGATGCAGGTGAGTCGCAGTGACGCCTCCCGGCCAGCAGGGGGCACACTAAGACTCCGTTACCTGTCAGGCTGACAGGAATCTTTCTGAAATGAAGTGTTTATTCCCTGAGGCTCTTTTTATCCATATTTGAAGGATAACGCTGCGTAAAACCCACCCATCGTGGATGCAGGTGAGTCGCAGTGACGCCTCCCGGCCAGCAGGGGGCACACTAAGACTCCGTTACCTGTCAGGCTGACGGGAATCTTTCTGAAATGAAATGCAGAGCAGATTGATGCTTTTTAAGCTGCCTGCATTTAAAAGATGGGCCGGTTTGTTCAGCCTGATGATCATTCCCAGCCTTCAGTGTAGAGCTGTGACGGTTTCCATGGTGACGTGTACTTCCTGCTGTGTGCTTGCAGGCGGTGCAACAAGACGAAGCGCGGCCGCCGACAGAAGCAGCACCTCGGCCACTTCCCGTCAGGAACCTCCTCCAGGATGATGTAGCGCCCGCCCCTTCCTCCTCGTCTTTTTATAAAATCCCGTTTTCGTACCACTCGGACAGATTTCTACCAACTTTTTGGTGCCTGGTTATTTTTCCCTTTTCTTTGAAAGCTAATGTTCTGAAGGGGCCTTATTTCTCAGATGTTTCTGTTCGTGCAGCGGCTGCAGGAACCTTATTTATATGATTGTATCGTCATGTCAGGCTGTGTTTCCACCCTGTGGGACGCACACTTGCACTGTTTTCCTGCCTCTTTGCTGTGATTCCTCTTCACTGACATTCGATGAATACTTATTGTAGGATTGATACCACTGAGACGATGAGGTTTGAAGGTTTTCTGGTTAAAAATAGTTTTCTTCTTGTGTTTTAGTGAGATTAGAAGCAAAGTGTTCACCTTATTTTAAAATGACTTCAGACTCTTTTATATTTGAGCCAAGCAGGATTATTTCTCCACATTTGATTTTTTACCCGCTGCAGACCTTTAGTTGGTGTTCCCATGTTTCTCCGAGCATGAAAGATGCGTCAAACCGTCACTATAGTGAGATAAAAGCTTATCGATCAGGAAGCTGACCTCCTGATTCACATTTATCTGAGACAGCATCCTCACTTTGACCGGTGCTCAGGACAGACATGTGGCCCCTTTCAGCACTTTCCATGAGTCTGATGGCAGCTGAACCCACCTGAAGGAGCTCCCTGATGCTTCCTGGACCTGGTTAAGTCTCAGCTGCTCAGTGGCGGCAGGACTTTAATGCATGAAAACAGAATCCACGCTTCTCCTCACTTCATCTGAGCCAAAAAACCTTCCCATAGGTGCATAAAAGCATGGAGAAAGCTTGTAGAGAACAGATGTTTGCATCCAGCCTGCAGTGAGCGGCTCCCAAATGTGAGAATGCTGAAAAGGGCTCGTGTCTGGTGGAATTTAAACTTATTCAGCATTTAAATGATCCGTTTCTCTTCCATGGAACATTCCAGAATGAAGCCACAGAAAGTTAACATCCAGCTAATTCTAACGTTCGGCTCAACTTTTCCTTCCTCTGTTGTTTAATTCCGCCTTAGCTCTCCAGGGGGCGCTCTGCACCGGGAAACAGGATTATCAGGGACCACCGGACCCTCGGGTTCGTCTGGCTGTCCCACAGGGACAGAACTAACGTTTCTGTTTTGTATTTGTTACGATGAGATGCACCTAAAAACCAAAATGCTGTTTTTTCTACTGCTTCGGGAGCTACGAGCTGACGGCTCGTTTATCGCTTCGTTTTCAGCTCACGCCATTCCGGAAATGGATTCCAATGTTTTGTTGTGTGTCTGGACGAGTGGAGGCCACCTGAAAGGACTCGTCCGTGTCTTTTTTGGCTTTTTAATCTGATTTGTGACGACGGTACGAAGTGTCTGTGTTGGTTGTTTTATCGTGGTAGAAGGAGTAGATCCATAAGCTGGCCGAGGTCATGTGACGCCTGCAGAAATCCGGCCTGATTTTCCTGTAGATGTTACTGCATGAACCACTGAAGTTGATGTTTAGACTGTGCTGTAGCTGAACTAGAATTAAATTATGATGTTTAAACCACTTTGCTTTTGTTTCATCTGTTCAAAGTGAAAACCTCTGCTTTAAGGAGCTTTTTACAGGGAACTAAAACCACTCAGAGGAGCTGAAAATTTAAAAAATGGAGCGTTTGTACAACTTTGAGGCTTCAGTCTTTGGACATTATATTTATTTTGGTTCACATCAGCTCCTGCTGTGTTAAAGCGATGACTCCACCCACCTGGAGTGAAGCAGGGACAAAAGCCAGCGCTCCTGGCAGCTGATGAAGCCTCTGTGGTTAAATATAGAGACGACTGCAGGATAATTATAGGCTGCAGCTGGTGGAGGTCTTTTAGACGGTGGGGAGTCCCCTTCTCTGTTTGTCCCTCTCCACCTGATGTCCAAACAGCTTCATGTTTCTCTTCTGTATGTTTGATCATCAGCTGGCTGCTGCCCAACGTTTTAGAAGGTTTCGTTAAACGTTCTGCTGCAGAAGGGTTGAAAAAGGGTTATAAGGCCATTTCCAGACTATCTGGAGTCCATCATTCTACAGAGAGAAAGATTATTCACAAGTGGAAAACATTCAGGACAGCTGTCAATCTTCCCAGGAGTGGACGTCCCAGCAAGTTCACCCCAAGGTGAAGAAGCCCAGAGCTACATCTCAGACTCTACAGGCCTCAGTTAGCATGTTAAAGGTTAAAGGTCACCCCAAGGTGAAGAAGCCCAGAGCTACATCTCAGACTCTACAGGCCTCAGTTAGCATGCTAAAGGTTAAAGGTCACCCCAAGGTGAAAAAGCCCAGAGCTACATCTCAGACTCTACAGGCCTCAGTTAGCATGTTAAAGGTTAAAGGTCACCCCAAGGTGAAAAAGCCCAGAGCTACATCTCAGACTCTACAGGCCTCAGTTAGCATGTTAAAGGTTAAAGGTCACCCCAAGGTGAAAACGCCCAGAGCTACATCTCAGACTCTACAGGCCTCAGTTAGCATGCTAAAGGTCAAAGGTCACCCCAAGGTGAAAACGCCCAGTGCTACATCTCAGACTCTACAGGCCTCAGTTAGCATGTTAAAGGTTAAAGGTCATACATCTCAGACTCTACAGGCCTCAGTTAGCATGTTAAAGGTTAAAGGTCACCCCAAGGTGAAAAAGCCCAGAGCTACATCTCAGACTCTACGGGCCTCAGTTAGCATGTTAAAGGTTAAAGGTCACCCCAAGGTGAAAAAGCCCAGAGCTACATCTCAGACTCTACGGGCCTCAGTTAGCATGTTAAAGGTTAAAGGTCACCCCAAGGTGAAAAAGCCCAGAGCTACATCTCAGACTCTACAGGCCTCAGTTAGCATGTTAAAGGTTAAAGGTCACCCCAAGGTGAAAAAGCCCAGAGCTACATCTCAGACTCTACAGGCCTCAGTTAGCATGTTAAAGGTTAAAGGTCACCCCAAGGTGAAAAAGCCCAGAGCTACATCTCAGACTCTACAGGCCTCAGTTAGCATGCTAAAGGTTAAACGTCACCCCAAGGTGAAAAAGCCCAGAACTACATCTCAGACTCTACAGGCCTCAGTTAGCATGTTAAAGGTTAAAGGTCACCCCAAGGTGAAAACGCCCAGAGCTACATCTCAGACTCTACAGGCCTCAGTTAGCATGTTAAAGGTTAAAGGTCATGGCAGCACAGTTAGAAAAAGACTGAACAAGGATGGCTTGTTTGGAAGGGCTGCAGGAGAAAGCCTCTTCTCTCTAAAAAGAACATGGCAGCACAGCTTAGGTTTGCAAAGCTGCATCTGAACAAAGCTCAAGACTTCTGGAACAATGTCCTTTGGACAGACCAGAGCAAAGTGGAGATGTTTGGTCCTAATGCACAGCAGCACGTTTGGAGGAAACCAAACACAGCATATCAGCACAAACACCTCATACCAGCTGTCAAGCACGGTGGTGGAGGGCTGATGATCTGGGCTGGTTCTGCAGCCACAGGACCTGGGCACCTTGCAGTCATTGAGTCCACCATGAACTCCTCTGGATACCAAAGTATTCTAGAGTCAAATGTGAGGCCATCTGTCCCACAGCTAAAGCTGGGCTGAAACTGGCTCATCAGCAGGACAAAGATCCCAAACACAGCAGCAGATCTACAGCAGAATGTGGGAAAAAGAAAAGAATCAAGGTGTTGCAAAGGTCCAGTCAGAGTCCAGACCTCAGCCTGACTGAAATGCTGTGGTGGGACCTTAAGAGAGCTGTGCAGAAACCAATGCTGCAAACCTCAATGAGCTGAAGCACCGCTGGAGAGAAGAGGGCCGAGATTCCTCCAGAACCATGAGAGAGACTGATAACGTCCCACAGGAAACCATCACTGCAGCTCACTGCTGCTGAAGCTGCTGGATCAGGGGTTCACTTAGTTTTCAGCCACAGGAAACACCTTGCAGTCATTGTAGGTTTTTGTTTATTTAGTAAAGTTTCCTTTCCATTTTCCGTCTAATTAAACATCTTCTAAGACCAGCCGCACATCCACCAACGTGGATCCAAACATGACAAACTCTCAGGTGTTCATCCAGTCCACAAATATCCTGAATACCAGTCTCATGGGATTAGATGACATTAGCTGGACCCTCCTTACAACCCGCTGGGCCTAAAGACTCCAACATACCAAGCTGTTGCTTTAACTGAAAACTTGTTGCTCCTCCCACTTTGGGCTCCAACCAAATTTGGACGACCCGACTCTAGCAGGTGTTCGCATTCAGAATGCTTTATGGAAGCATGGCCCTCCATCTGGAGACCCGAGGGAGCCGAAACCTCCCGTCTCGCCCTGGAAGGATTCAGGCAGAACAACTGAAAAGTTGATGGTTGATAGATGGATGATGGAGGAATAGATGGGGGGGGGTTTCCACTTCTTTTAATACACTCATCTCCCAAAGAAGCCCGGGGAGTCACTTTACCCCTGCTGTATTTTTAGCAGCAGAGAACACAGGGAGACGCTCTTTATCTGTCACATACTTTCCATTTTAAAGATCTCTATGAGCGGGTCGGTGTCTGCCGGGCCCCTCAGGAGCCACATTTAGTGTCTGTCGGGCCCCTCAGGAGCCACATTTACTTCTCTATGAGCGGGTCGGTGTCTGTCGGGCCCCTCAGGAGCCACATTTAGTTCTCTATGAGCGGGTCGGTGTCTGTCGGGCCCCTCAGGAGCCACATTTAGTTCTCTATGAGCGGGTCGGTGTCTGTCGGGCCCCTCAGGAGCCACATTTAGTTTCTGTGGGGCCCCTCAGGAGCCACATTTAGTTCTCTATGAGCGGGTAGGTGTCTGTCGGGCCCCTCAGGAGCCACATTTAGTTTCTGTGGGGCCCCTCAGGAGCCACATTTAGTTCTCTATGAGCAGGTCGGTGTCTGTCGGGCCCCTCAGGAGCCACATTTAGTTTCTGTGGGGCCCCTCAGGAGCCACATTTAGTTCTCTATGAGCGGGTAGGTGTCTGTCGGGCCCCTCAGGAGCCACATTTAGTTCTCTATGAGCGGGTAGGTGTCTGTCGGGCCCCTCAGGAGCCACATTTAGTTCTCTATGAGCGGGTCGGTGTCTGTGGGGCCCCTCAGGAGCCACATTTAGTTCTCTATGAGCGGGTAGGTGTCTGTCGGGCCCCTCAGGAGCCACATTTAGTTCTCTATGAGTGGGTCGGTGTCTGTCGGGCCCCTCAGGAGCCACATTTAGTTCTCTATGAGTGGGTCGGTGTCTGTGGGGCCCCTCAGGACCGATCCTCTCAGCGCTCCTTCTGTTTTTAGCCCCTCCTCCTTTAGCTCCTTCTGTTTGTAGCCCCTCCTCCTTTAGCTCCTTCTGTTTTTAGCCCCTCCTCCTTTAGCTCCTTCTGTTTTTAGCCCCTCCTCCTTTAGCTCCTCCTCCTTTAGTTCCTTCTGTTTGTAACCCCTCCTCCTTTAGCTCCTCCTCCTTTAGCTCCTCCTCCTGTAGCTCCTTCTGTTTTTAGCTCCTCCTCCTTTAGCTCCTCCTCCTGTAGCTCCTTCTGTTTGTAGCCCCTCCTCCTTTAGCTCCTCCTCCTTTAGCTCCTCCCCCTCCCATCCTCGTCCAACAGGGAGGAGTCTGTGAGTTGGTCCGATCAGTTTTCGGCTCAGCCTCCAGTTGTTGAGCGGTGCTCCAGACCTCCTGTCCTCTTCCCTTCTCCTCTTCCTCTCTTTAACTCCTTCTTTTTCTTTGGATCCACAACCTTTAACCCACATGTGAGCTTCAAAACTTCAACAATACAGAGCGAACTGTAGCAGAACTTTTCGGTTGGATTCAAACCGACCGGGCGACTCAGAGTGGAAACGCAGCTATGACAGATAAAGCTGGGATGCCCACAGGCGGCGGGGATGATGCAGGCAGCATCATGGCGTTGCTGGAGCGCGTGGCCGGCCTCATGGACAGCGTCCAGAGCACGCAGCAGCGCATGGAGCAGCGTCAGCAGGAGCTGGAGACCACGGTGAAAACCATCCAGGCCGACGTGGTCAAGCTCACCAGCGACCACGCCAACACCAACTCCACGGTGGACCGGCTGCTGGAGAAGACGCGCAAGGTCAGCCGCCACATCAAAGACGTCCGGGTGCGCGTGGAGAACCAGAACCTCCGGGTGAAGAAGGTGGAGGCCACCCAGGGCGACCTGCTGGCCAAGAACAAGTTCAGGGTGGTGATTTATCAGGTAAGAACGCCGTTTACTGTGTTGAACCTCCTCGTGGATCCTTTGAGCTTCTTCTTTTATGCTCATAAGAGCGGATTCAGAAGGTGGGCTGAAGGTATTCAGAGAGTAACTGGGATGACCCCAGTACTGACCCGACTCAAACCAAGAGAGAATCATTGGGACCCGAGGGGTCGTTCAGCAGCAGAATGACTTAAACAAGGATTAAAGAGGTTTAAAAGCCCAACTTTGACTGAAAGAGAGCAGGAAAACCGTTGGATCTGCTGCAGGATGCTCACCTTTTATTGGTCAGAAAGGTTTCTTCTTCTAGTTAAAGACTGATGAGAAACTTTCTTAATCCACATCTGAGGCTTTTTAAAATTAGTGCCGGGGGATAAATGTCTCAGTTGGCTCTAAGGTTGAAATAGCAACACGTGCACGCTCACACGCACACGGCTTCATTTCACTGGCTTGGCCTTCACAGTTAGCAGCTGCCAACAGGACGGTGACCTGGTTATTTTAGCTCTGCAGGCCGGCTGAAAGGTTACTGCACAGAACAGAGAGACCTCTCACTCGGAGTGAAATCCTTGGTGTTCATCTTCAGGCAGCTGAAGGTTTCCGTGAGGCAGGCTGGATTTTAAGGTGTTTCGGTGCTTTTGTTTCATGGCTAATGTTGGAGAGGTCAGAACTCTGACCTGAAGACCTCAGCAGCAACAGGTCAACATGTCAGCCAGCTTCTTGACCCGGGGTCTGTGAGGTCACCTGTTCATCAGACTGCAGCAGCACCGTGATTGGCTGCTGGACTTCAGGCTGCTGTGCTTATGTTTAGGATGGAAGAAGAAATGGGAAAGATCTGCTGAGGAAGTTCTGGTCCCGGCTGGCGCTCTCCCACAGTTCTCTCACAGGTATTCACCCCCTCACCTGACCTCCTTATCAGCTGACTGCAGGTTCCAGCCTCCTTCTGCTTGTTAGCTGCAGAAACAGTCCAGGTTCCAGCCTCCTTCTGCTTGTTAGCTGCAGAAACAGTCGAGGTTCCAGCCTCCTTCTGCTTGTTAGCTGCAGAAACAGCCGAGGTTCCAGCCTCCTTCTGCTTGTTAGCTGCAGAAACAGTCGAGGTTCCAGCCTCCTTCTGCTTGTTAGCTGCAGAAACAGTCGAGGTTCCAGCCTCCTTCTGCTTGTTAGCTGCAGAAACGGTCCAGGTTCCAGCCTCCTTCTGCTTGTTAGCTGCAGAAACAGTCGAGGTTCCAGCCTCCTTCTGCTTGTTAGCTGCAGAAACAGTCGAGGTTCCAGCCTCCTTCTGCTTGTTAGCTGCAGAAACAGTCGAGGTTCCAGCCTCCTTCTGCTTGTTAGCTGCAGAAACAGTCGAGGTTCCGGCCTCCTTCTGCTTGTTAGCTGCAGAAACAGTCGAGGTTCCAGCCTCCTTCTGCTTGTTAGCTGCAGAAACAGTCGAGGTTCCAGCCTCCTTCTGCTTGTTAGCTGCAGAAACAGTCGAGGTTCCAGCCTCCTTCTGCTTGTTAGCTGCAGAAACAGTCGAGGTTCCAGCCTCCTTCTGCTTGTTAGCTGCAGAAACAGTCGAGGTTCCATCCTCCTTCTGCTTGTTAGCTGCAGAAACAGTCGAGGTTCCGGCCTCCTTCTGCTTGTTAGCTGCAGAAACAGTCGAGGTTCCAGCCTCCTTCTGCTTGTTAGCTGCAGAAACAGTCGAGGTTCCAGCCTCCTTCTGCTTGTTAACTGCAGAAACAGTCGAGATTCCAGCCTCCTTCTGCTTGCTAGCTGCAGAGACAGTCGAGGTTCCAGCCTCCTTCTGCTTGTTAGCTGCAGAAACAGTCGAGGTTCCGGCCTCCTTCTGCTTGTTAGCTGCAGAAACAGTCCAGGTTCCAGCCTCCTTCTGCTTGTTAGCTGCAGAAACAGTCGAGGTTCCAGCCTCCTTCTGCTTGTTAGCTGCAGAAACAGTCGAGGTTCCAGCCTCCTTCTGCTTGTTAGCTGCAGAAACAGTCGAGGTTCCAGCCTCCTTCTGCTTGTTAGCTGCAGAAACAGTCGAGGTTCCATCCTCCTTCTGCTTGTTAGCTGCAGAAACAGTCGAGGTTCCGGCCTCCTTCTGCTTGTTAGCTGCAGAAACAGTCGAGGTTCCAGCCTCCTTCTGCTTGTTAGCTGCAGAAACAGTCGAGGTTCCAGCCTCCTTCTGCTTGTTAACTGCAGAAACAGTCGAGATTCCAGCCTCCTTCTGCTTGCTAGCTGCAGAGACAGTCGAGGTTCCAGCCTCCTTCTGCTTGTTAGCTGCAGAAACAGTCGAGGTTCCAGCCTCCTTCTGCTTGTTAGCTGCAGAAACAGTCGAGGTTCCAGCCTCCTTCTGCTTGTTAGCTGCAGAAACAGTCGAGGTTCCAGCCTCCTTCTGCTTGTTAGCTGCAGAAACAGTCGAGGTTCCAGCCTCCTTCTGCTTGTTAGCTGCAGAAACAGTCGAGGTTCCAGCCTCCTTCTGCTTGTTAGCTGCAGAAACAGTCGAGGTTCCAGCCTCCTTCTGCTTGTTAGCTGCAGAAACAGTCGAGGTTCCAGCCTCCTTCTGCTTGTTAGCTGCAGAAACAGTCGAGGTTCCAGCCTCCTTCTGCTTGTTAGCTGCAGAAACAGTCGAGGTTCCAGCCTCCTTCTGCTTGTTAGCTGCAGAGACAGTCGAGGTTCCAGCCTCCTTCTGCTTGTTAGCTGCAGAAACAGTCGAGGTTCCAGCCTCCTTCTGCTTGTTAGCTGCAGAAACAGTCGAGGTTCCAGCCTCCTTCTGCTTGTTAGCTGCAGAAACAGTCGAGGTTCCAGCCTCCTTCTGCTTGTTAGCTGCAGAAACAGTCCAGGTTCCAGCCTCCTTCTGCTTGTTAGCTGCAGAAACAGTCGAGGTTCCAGCCTCCTTCTGCTTGTTAGCTGCAGAAACAGTCGAGGTTCCAGCCTCCTTCTGCTTGTTAGCTGCAGAAACAGTCCAGGTTCCAGCCTCCTTCTGCTTGTTAGCTGCAGAAACAGTCGAGGTTCCAGCCTCCTTCTGCTTGTTAGCTGCAGAAACAGTCGAGGTTCCAGCCTACTTCTGCTTGTTAGCTGCAGAAACAGTCGAGGTTCCAGCCTCCTTCTGCTTGTTAGCTGCAGAAACAGTCGAGGTTCCAGCCTCCTTCTGCTTGTTAGCTGCAGAGACAGTCGAGGTTCCAGCCTCCTTCTGCTTGTTAGCTGCAGAAACAGTCCAGGTTCCAGCCTCCTTCTGCTTGTTAGCTGCAGAAACAGCCGAGGTTCCAGCCTCCTTCTGCTTGTTAGCTGCAGAAACAGTCGAGGTTCCAGCCTCCTTCTGCTTGTTAGCTGCAGAAACAGTCGAGGTTCCATCCTCCTTCTGCTTGTTAGCTGCAGAAACAGTCGAGGTTCCAGCCTCCTTCTGCTTGTTAGCTGCAGAAACAGTCGAGGTTCCAGCCTCCTTCTGCTTGTTAGCTGCAGAAACAGTCGAGGTTCCAGCCTCCTTCTGCTTGTTAGCTGCAGAAACAGTCGAGGTTCCAGCCTCCTTCTGCTTGTTAGCTGCAGAAACAGTCGAGGTTCCAGCCTCCTTCTGCTTGTTAGCTGCAGAAACAGTCGAGGTTCCAGCCTCCTTCTGCTTGTTAGCTGCAGAAACAGTCGAGGTTCCATCCTCCTTCTGCTTGTTAGCTGCAGAAACAGTCGAGGTTCCAGCCTCCTTCTGCTTGTTAGCTGCAGAAACAGTCGAGGTTCCAGCCTCCTTCTGCTTGTTAGCTGCAGAGACAGTCGAGGTTCCAGCCTCCTTCTGCTTGTTAGCTGCAGAAACAGTCGAGGTTCCAGCCTCCTTCTGCTTGTTAGCTGCAGAAACAGTCGAGGTTCCAGCCTCCTTCTGCTTGTTAGCTGCAGAAACAGTCGAGGTTCCAGCCTCCTTCTGCTTGTTAGCTGCAGAAACAGTCCAGGTTCCAGCCTCCTTCTGCTTGTTAGCTGCAGAAACAGTCGAGGTTCCATCCTCCTTCTGCTTGTTAGCTGCAGAAACAGTCGAGGTTCCAGCCTCCTTCTGCTTGTTAGCTGCAGAAACAGTCGAGGTTCCAGCCTCCTTCTGCTTGTTAGCTGCAGAAACAGTCGAGGTTCCAGCCTCCTTCTGCTTGTTAGCTGCAGAGACAGTCGAGGTTCCAGCCTCCTTCTGCTTGTTAGCTGCAGAAACAGTCCAGGTTCCAGCCTCCTTCTGCTTGTTAGCTGCAGAGACAGTCGAGGTTCCAGCCTCCTTCTGCTTGTTAGCTGCAGAAACAGTCGAGGTTCCAGCCTCCTTCTGCTTGTTAGCTGCAGAAACAGTCGAGGTTCCAGCCTCCTTCTGCTTGTTAGCTGCAGAAACAGTCCAGGTTCCAGCCTCCTTCTGCTTGTTAGCTGCAGAAACAGTCCAGGTTCCAGCCTCCTTCTGCTTGTTAGCTGCAGAAACAGTCGAGGTTCCAGCCTCCTTCTGCTTGTTAGCTGCAGAAACAGTCCAGGTTCCAGCCTCCTTCTGCTTGTTAGCTGCAGAGACAGTCGAGGTTCCAGCCTCCTTCTGCTTGTTAGCTGCAGAAACAGTCGAGGTTCCAGCCTCCTTCTGCTTGTTAGCTGCAGAAACAGTCGAGGTTCCAGCCTCCTTCTGCTTGTTAGCTGCAGAAATAGTCGAGGTTCCGGCCTCCTTCTGCTTGTTAGCTGCAGAAACAGTCGAGGTTCCGGCCTCCTTCTGCTTGTTAGCTGCAGAAACAGTCGAGGTTCCGGCCTCCTTCTGCTTGTTAGCTGCAGAAACAGTCGAGGTTCCGGCCTCCTTCTGCTTGTTAGCTGCAGAAACAGTCGAGGTTCCAGCCTCCTTCTGCTTGTTAGCTGCAGAAACAGTCGAGGTTCCAGCCTCCTTCTGCTTGTTAGCTGCAGAAACAGTCCAGGTTCCAGCCTCCTTCTGCTTGTTAGCTGCAGAGACAGTCGAGGTTCCAGCCTCCTTCTGCTTGTTAGCTGCAGAAACAGTCGAGGTTCCAGCCTCCTTCTGCTTGTTAGCTGCAGAAACAGTCGAGGTTCCAGCCTCCTTCTGCTTGTTAGCTGCAGAAACAGTCGAGGTTCCAGCCTCCTTCTGCTTGTTAGCTGCAGAAACAGTCGAGGTTCCAGCCTCCTTCTGCTTGTTAGCTGCAGAAACAGTCGAGGTTCCAGCCTCCTTCTGCTTGTTAGCTGCAGAAACAGTCCAGGTTCCAGCCTCCTTCTGCTTGTTAGCTGCAGAAACAGTCCAGGTTCCAGCCTCCTTCTGCTTGTTAGCTGCAGAAACAGTCGAGGTTCCAGCCTCCTTCTGCTTGTTAGCTGCAGAAACAGCCGAGGTTCCAGCCTCCTTCTGCTTGTTAGCTGCAGAAACAGCCGAGGTTCCAGCCTCCTTCTGCTTGTTAGCTGCAGAAACAGTCGAGGTTCCAGCCTCCTTCTGCTTGTTAGCTGCAGAAACAGTCGAGGTTCCACCCTCCTTCTGCTTGTTAGCTGCAGAAACAGTCCAGGTTCCAGCCTCCTTCTGCTTGTTAGCTGCAGAAACAGTCGAGGTTCCAGCCTCCTTCTGCTTGTTAGCTGCAGAAACAGTCGAGGTTCCAGCCTCCTTCTGCTTGTTAGCTGCAGAAACAGTCGAGGTTCCATCCTCCTTCTGCTTGTTAGCTGCAGAAACAGTCGAGGTTCCAGCCTCCTTCTGCTTGTTAGCTGCAGAAACAGCCGAGGTTCCAGCCTCCTTCTGCTTGTTAGCTGCAGAAACAGTCGAGGTTCCAGCCTCCTTCTGCTTGTTAGCTGCAGAAACAGTCGAGGTTCCACCCTCCTTCTGCTTGTTAGCTGCAGAAACAGTCCAGGTTCCAGCCTCCTTCTGCTTGTTAGCTGCAGAAACAGTCGAGGTTCCAGCCTCCTTCTGCTTGTTAGCTGCAGAAACAGTCGAGGTTCCAGCCTCCTTCTGCTTGTTAGCTGCAGAAACAGTCGAGGTTCCATCCTCCTTCTGCTTGTTAGCTGCAGAAACAGCCGAGGTTCCAGCCTCCTTCTGCTTGTTAGCTGCAGAAACAGTCGAGGTTCCAGCCTCCTTCTGCTTGTTAGCTGCAGAAACAGTCGAGGTTCCAGCCTCCTTCTGCTTGTTAGCTGCAGAAACAGTCGAGGTTCCAGCCTCCTTCTGCTTGTTAGCTGCAGAAACAGTCGAGGTTCCAGCCTCCTTCTGCTTGTTAGCTGCAGAAACAGTCCAGGTTCCAGCCTCCTTCTGCTTGTTAGCTGCAGAGACAGTCGAGGTTCCAGCCTCCTTCTGCTTGTTAGCTGCAGAAACAGTCCAGGTTCCAGCCTCCTTCTGCTTGTTAGCTGCAGAAACAGTCGAGGTTCCAGCCTCCTTCTGCTTGTTAGCTGCAGAAACAGTCGAGGTTCCAGCCTCCTTCTGCTTGTTAGCTGCAGAAACAGTCGAGGTTCCAGCCTCCTTCTGCTTGTTAGCTGCAGAAACAGTCGAGGTTCCAGCCTCCTTCTGCTTGTTAGCTGCAGAAACAGTCGAGGTTCCAGCCTCCTTCTGCTTGTTAGCTGCAGAAACAGTCGAGGTTCCAGCCTCCTTCTGCTTGTTAGCTGCAGAAACAGGTTCCATCGGGCTGTTGGATCACACATGAGCTGCCTCCTCTTTTTTATCTCATCATGGACCAGGTCCAGTAGTTTTTAGCTGCTACGGTGGCCCTGAGGGATCATGGCTGTTACACTCAGCCTTGTTCTGATGGGAGGAAGATCTTGTTTGTCCACCACAGATGCTGAGGTCAAAGGTCGAGCTGCAGCTTTATCGGGTGCCCTGTGTGAGGCACCATATCACGGAGCATGGCTCCACCATGAAAACGGGAAACAGCTCCACCTTGCAGCATGTGTTGAGCTCTCAGAGCTGGAGTAAGTGACTGTGCCAGCTGAGCACTGACACACCGGGTTATTCTGAGGCTGAGCGGCCACCATCTCCTAATATAGTTATCTGCTCATCCCCTTGTAACCCTGGTCTGATCATTTTGTGAGCTGCCAACAGGCCGCTGCCGGTGGAGAAAAGGCTCCGGAGGAGAGGTGAAGCTGTGGGGTTCAGGGCTGTGATGACACGGGGTCAGCTGGGGTCGTGACCTGCGACCTCCTCCCTGATTTTATTCCTAAATAACGTTGTAGCTCCTGATGGATGATTAGTCTGGAAACTATAGAAAATATAACTCAACCACCACTGCCTGTTCATTAGTTTGAAAAGGCTCGTTTCCAGCTTTAAGCGCCAGGCAGCAGCGCTGAAGTTTCCGCTCAGAACAAACCAGGTTTCTGGGTGTGTTTCTGCACTTCCAGCTTGTGAACAAACTGAGCCACAAGCTGCTGCTGTGGGCCTCGGTTATGAGAGCGATGCACAGCTCTGGAAATGTCAGCCTCCCTCTCAGGTGTCACATAGTGCCGATGATGCATGTAATCAAAGATCCTGATAGCGCTATTAGCGCGCTAGCCTGGGCTGAAAGGGAGTTTAACCCTGATAAAACACAGTTTTATGGTTCAGGTGTTCGGGTCTCCAGCAGATTTATGACCCAGAACATCTGGCTCAACTTGGCCCGAGCAGATTAAACTTTTCTCCTGAAATAACAACGTATTTTGTTGGCTAGTTTTCTGGAGGCAGTGTGAACAGCTGAGGTTTAACCATGAATCAGGGTCAGCCTCAGTCCGTTTGCAGCTCCATGTTTGTGTCACCTGATCTCAGAGGATCAGATGCAGCCATGATGCAGCCTGAAGCTGAAAGGGATCCAGCTCGGCTCGCTGATATGTTTAGCTTCCTGCAGCTGAGCTGCAGAAACAGGTGCTGCAGGTTATTTCTGGAGGCTTGCTCAGGTCTGCGTGACGCACTTTAGCCACAGATTTAAACCCGACATCACCATCAAACGTCTGAAAGAATGTTACGTTACAAAGTGTGAAGTGGAGGAGTTCACTCTCTGTGCTGTGCTCTGCTTCAGGGCGACCAGGAGGTGAAAGCCGTCGCCCCCGGCAACGAGCCGGCGGAGTCCAGCGGCGGGGCCGCCGCCGCCAAGCCCGAGGTGCAGCCGGACAACTTCGAGCTCCCTCCAGAGTCGGACGAGGAGTACATGGTGGTGGAGGAGGCGGACTCCTCGGCTGCAGGCCGGGCCAAGAAGAGCGGCCTGAGTCGCATCGAGAGCTTCAAAGCAACCTTCTCCAAGGAGAACATGAGCAAGACCCGCGAGAACCTGGGCACCAAGGTCAACAAACTTGGCGAGCGCATCGTGACGGCCGAGCGGCGTGAGAAGATCCGTCAGTCCGGGGAGAGGCTGAAGGAGACCATCACCAAGAGCGTCCCTGCGAAGCTCAACCTGAAGAAGGAGAGGACTGTGGCGGAGGGCCAGGAAGGAGCCGAGGGGGCCTCAGAGGGGGCCGTGCCCATCCCTCCTCCCAAGGGCCACAAGGGCAGCCCGCCAGCCGCCAAGGCAGCCGACGAGGAGGGCAAGGCGGAGGAGTCCGAGGTGCCGATGTACGACATGAAGCAGCTGTCATAAGCCTCCGCATCCGGGCCGCTTTCTTTGGACGTGAGCGAGTGACAGGAAGTGTTCTGCCAATCAGCAGAACTGCATCAGCAAAGAGGAACATTGGTAGAAGGTGAAGGAAGTGAGCAGAGAACGGGCCAACCGGCTCCGACTGAACATCAGGGCGATAATCCGGCAGATTCCTGACATCAGGGGGGTTTCTAACTGTGCTTCAGGACAATTATTAGCAGATTCCTGACATCAGGGGGGTTTCTAACTGTGCTTCAGGACAATTATTAGCAGATTCCTGACATCAGGGGGGTTTCTAACTGTGTTTCAGGACAATTATTAGCAGATTCCTGACATCAGGGGGGTTTCTAACTGTGCTTCAGGACAATTATTAGCAGATTCCTGACATCAGGGGGGTTCTAACTGTGCTTCAGGACAATTATTAGCAGATTCCTGACATCAGGGGAGTTTCTAACTGTGCTTCAGGACAATTATTAGCAGATTCCTGACATCAGGGGGGTTTCTAACTGTGTTTCAGGACAATTATTAGCAGATTCCTGACATCAGGGGGGTTTCTAACTGTGCTTCAGGACAATTATTAGCAGATTCCTGACATCAGGGGGGTTTCTAACTGTGCTTCAGGACAATTATTAGCAGATTCCTGACATCAGGGGGGTTTCTAACTGTGCTTCAGGACAATTATTAGCAGATTCCTAACATCAGGGGGGTTTCTAACTGTGCTTCAGGACAATTATTAGCAGATTCCTGACATCAGGGGGGTTTCTAACTGTGCTTCAGGACAATTATTAGCAGATTCCTGTCATCAGGGGGGTTTCTAACTGTGCTTCAGGACAATTATTAGCAGATTCCTGTCATCAGGGGGGTTTCTAACTGTGCTTCAGGACAATTATTAGCAGATTCCTGACATCAGGGGGGTTTCTAACTGTGCTTCAGGACAATTATTAGCAGATTCCTGACATCAGGGGAGTTTCTAATTGTGCTTCAGGACAATTATTAGCAGATTCCTGACATCAGGGGGGTTTCTAACTGTGCTTCAGGACAATTATTAGCAGATTCCTGACATCAGGGGGGTTTCTAACTGTGCTTCAGGACAATTATTAGCAGATTCCTGACATCAGGGGGGTTTCTAACTGTGCTTCAGGACAATTATTAGCAGATTCCTGACATCAGGGGGGTTTCTAACTGTGCTTCAGGACAATTATTAGCAGATTCCTGTCATCAGGGGGGTTTCTAACTGTGCTTCAGGACAATTATTAGCAGATTCCTGACATCAGGGGGGTTTCTAACTGTGCTTCAGGACAATTATTAGCAGATTCCTGACATCAGGGCGGTTTCTAACTGTGTTTCAGGACAATTATTAGCAGATTCCTGTCATCAGGGGGGTTTCTAACTGTGCTTCAGGACAATTATTAGCAGATTCCTGACATCAGGGGGGTTTCTAACTGTGCTTCAGGACAATTATTAGCAGATTCCTGACATCAGGGGAGTTTCTAACTGTGCTTCAGGACAATTATTAGCAGATTCCTCACATCAGGGGGGTTTCTAACTGTGCTTCAGGACAATTATTAGCAGATTCCTGACATCAGGGGAGTTTCTAACTGTGCTTCAGGACAATTATTAGCAGATTCCTGACATCAGGGGGGTTTCTAACTGTGCTTCAGGACAATTATTAGCAGATTCCTCACATCAGGGGGGTTTCTAACTGTGCTTCAGGACAATTATTAGCAGATTCCTGACATCAGGGGGGTTTCTAACTGTGCTTCAGGACAATTATTAGCAGATTCCTGTCATCAGGGGGGTTTCTAACTGTGTTTCAGGACAATTATTAGCAGATTCCTGACATCAGGGGGGTTTCTAACTGTGCTTCAGGACAATTATTAGCAGATTCCTGACATCAGGGGGGTTTCTAACTGTGTTTCAGGACAATTATTAGCAGATTCCTGACATCAGGGGGGTTTCTAACTGTGCTTCAGGACAATTATTAGCAGATTCCTGACATCAGGGGAGTTTCTAACTGTGCTTCAGGACAATTATTAGCAGATTCCTGACATCAGGGGGGTTTCTAACTGTGCTTCAGGACAATTATTAGCAGATTCCTGACATCAGGGGGGTTTCTAACTGTGCTTCAGGACAATTATTAGCAGATTCCTGACATCAGGGCGGTTTCTAACTGTGTTTCAGGACAATTATTAGCAGATTCCTGACATCAGGGGAGTTTCTAACTGTGCTTCAGGACAATTATTAGCAGATTCCTGACATCAGGGGGGTTTCTAACTGTGCTTCAGGACAATTATTAGCAGATTCCTGACATCAGGGGGGTTTCTAACTGTGCTTCAGGACAATTATTAGCAGATTCCTGACATCAGGGGGGTTTCTAACTGTGCTTCAGGACAATTATTAGCAGATTCCTGACATCAGGGGGGTTTCTAACTGTGCTTTGGGACAATTATTAGCAGATTCCTGACATCAGGGGAGTTTCTAACTGTGCTTCAGGACAATTATTAGCAGATTCCTGACATCAGGGGAGTTTCTAACTGTGCTTCAGGACAATTATTAGCAGATTCCTGACATCAGGGGGGTTTCTAACTGTGCTTTGGGACAATTATTAGCAGATTCCTGACATCAGGGGAGTTTCTAACTGTGCTTCAGGACAATTATTAGCAGATTCCTGACATCAGGGGAGTTTCTAACTGTGCTTCAGGACAATTATTAGCAGATTCCTGACATCAGGGGGGTTTCTAACTGTGCTTCAGGACAATTATTAGCAGATTCCTGACATCAGGGGGGTTTCTAACTGTGCTTCAGGACAATTATTAGCAGATTCCTGACATCAGGGGGGTTTCTAACTGTGTTTCAGGACAATTATTAGCAGATTCCTGACATCAGGGGAGTTTCTAACTGTGTTTCAGGACAATTATTAGCAGATTCCTGACATCAGGGGAGTTTCTAACTGTGCTTCAGGACAATTATTAGCAGATTCCTGACATCAGGGGAGTTTCTAACTGTGTTTCAGGACAATTATTAGCAGATTCCTGACATCAGGGGGGTTTCTAACTGTGCTTCAGGACAATTATTAGCAGATTCCTGACATCAGGGGAGTTTCTAACTGTGCTTCAGGACAATTATTAGCAGATTCCTGACATCAGGGGGGTTTCTAACTGTGCTTCAGGACAATTATTAGCAGATTCCTGACATCAGGGGAGTTTCTAACTGTGTTTCAGGACAATTATTAGCAGATTCCTGACATCAGGGGAGTTTCTAACTGTGCTTCAGGACAATTATTAGCAGATTCCTGACATCAGGGGGGTTTCTAACTGTGCTTCAGGACAATTATTAGCAGATTCCTGACATCAGGGGGGTTTCTAACTGTGCTTCAGGACAATTATTAGCAGATTCCTGACATCAGGGGGGTTTCTAACTGTGCTTCAGGACAATTATTAGCAGATTCCTGACATCAGGGGGGTTTCTAACTGTGCTTCAGGACAATTATTAGCAGATTCCTGACATCAGGGGAGTTTCTAACTGTGTTTCAGGACAATTATTAGCAGATTCCTGACATCAGGGGGGTTTCTAACTGTGCTTCAGGACAATTATTAGCAGATTCCTGACATCAGGGGGGTTTCTAACTGTGTTTCAGGACAATTATTAGCAGATTTGTTAGTATAAAGAGTCATTTTTTGATTTGCTGCTCAGTTAACTGCTCCACAAAGCTTAAGGCCCTGCTGCTGCTCACTTGTTTGCATGTTGATGAGCTTGAAATGTGATGTAGATGGACAGGAGTTTATGTATGGGGTGGTTCTGTTGGAGGTTCTGTGAAATAAACTGGACTCTGTGTTGGGAAGAACAGTCAGAATGGGGTGGTTTGTTCCTGTAGAGCTCTTCGTGGGTTCTGAGCTCCTGCATCAGGATGGCACAAAGAAAGCGTCTCCATCTGGACCGGGTTCCGGATCGGGTCTGAGAAACCGGACCTGAGAATCGGACTCTGGTTTGTGGACTGTTTACCCGTCACTGCCCAAAAAAAACTGCATTGTGAAGACATGAAATCAAACGTTAAGCTACATTTTATTCATACTAATAAATATTTTAATCACTAAACTGTAATAAAGTATTTTTGTTTATTGCCCAGATATTAGTTAAATGCTCCAGGATCTCAGAACTCTCATTTATTTGCTAAGAAATATCTAAATATTGATCAATTAGATAAGAAAGATTTACTAAAGTTCACTGAGAGTTCAGGAGATCTTCCACATCTCCTTATCTCACCGAACAGCTGTAAATCTGAGCATAAAAGCTGCTATTCTGCTGCATCTGGGCCTAAAGTTCCTGGAGGTTTTGGTGGAAAACTGGGCTAATGAGCCTCCTGCCTGGCTGCTGCAGGTCTGAGCTGAACTTCACCTGCTTTCAGACACGTCAGCTCCTTCCTACAGGGTTCAACTGAGCGTGAAAACATGCTGAAAAGTGCTCCGACGCACCAGCTCCAGTCTCCAAACCGTTCCAGCGGCAGGGCTCAGACTTCCTGAGCTGCAGAGATTAGGAAGGGGATGTTTGCAGGTCAAAGGGCAGCCGCAGCCTGATTGGTTCCTGCAGGGAGGCGGGGCTCCAACGCTGCCTTCGAACCTTTACAATGAGGATCCCTGGTGGCTTCGGGTCGGGCCCCTGCAGCAGAACATCCCATAAACGTTCTGATTGTCCGTGTTTCCACAGTAACTTTGGATTTTTTAGCTTTAGTTAGCGAGTGAGCTGCAGTCCATCAAACTAAACTTTAAAGCATTTTGTGTTTGTCCCGTTGGAAAAATAAAAGTTTACCCAGAGTGCGTCTTTCAGCTGTTTCAGTGTGATGGCATCGTGTGTTTGTTCTCTCCTTACTGTTCCTGAATGCATCGTGTGTTTGTTCCCTCCTTACTGTTCCTGAATGCATCGTGTGTTTGTTCTCTCCTTACTGTTCCTGAATGCATCGTGTGTTTGTTCTCTCCTTACTGTTCCTGAATGCATCGTGTGTTTGATCTCTCCTTACTGTTCCTGAATGCATCTTGTGTTTGTTCTCTCCTTACTGTTCCTGAATGCATCGTGCGTTTGTTCTCTCCTTACTGTTCCTGAATGCATCGTGTGTTTGTTCTCTCCTTACTGTTCCTGAATGCATCTTGTGTTTGTTCTCTCCTTACTGTTCCTGAATGCATCGTGCATTTGTTCTCTCCTTACTGTTCATGAATGCATCGTGTGTTTGTTCTCTCCTTACTGTTCCTGAATGCATCGTGTGTTTGTTCTCTCCTTACTGTTCCTGAATGCATCGTGTGTTTGTTCTCTCCTTACTGTTCATGAATGCATCGTGCGTTTGTTCTCTCCTTACTGTTCATGAATGCATCGTGCGTTTGTTCTCTCCTTACTGTTCCTGAATGCATCGTGTGTTTGTTCTCTCCTTACTGTTCCTGAATGCATCGTGTGTTTGTTCTCTCCTTACTGTTCCTGAATGCATCGTGTGTTTGTTCTCTCCTTACTGTTCCTGAATGCATCGTGTGTTTGTTCTCTCCTTACTGTTCCTGAATGCATCGTGTGTTTGTTCTCTCCTTACTGTTCATGAATGCATCGTGTGTTTGTTCTCTCCTTACTGTTCCTGAATGCATCGTGTGTTTGTTCTCTCCTTACTGTTCCTGAATGCATCGTGTGTTTGTTCTCTCCTTACTGTTCATGAATGCATCGTGTGTTTGTTCTCTCCTTACTGTTCCTGAATGCATCGTGCGTTTGTTCTCTCCTTACTGTTCATGAATGCATCGTGTGTTTGTTCCCTCCTTACTGTTCCTGAATGCATCGTGTGTTTGTTCTCTCCTTACTGTTCCTGAATGCATCGTGCGTTTGTTCTCTCCTTACTGTTCCTGAATGCATCGTGTGTTTGTTCCCTCCTTACTGTTCCTGAATGCATCGTGTGTTTGTTCTCTCCTTACTGTTCCTGAATGCATCGTGCGTTTGTTCTCTCCTTACTGTTCCTGAATGCATCGTGCGTTTGTTCTCTCCTTACTGTTCCTGAATGCATCGTGTGTTTGTTCTCTCCTTACTGTTCCTGAATGCATCGTGCGTTTGTTCTCTCCTTACTGTTCATGAATGCATCGTGTGTTTGTTCCCTCCTTACTGTTCCTGAATGCATCGTGTGTTTGTTCTCTCCTTACTGTTCCTGAATGCATCGTGCGTTTGTTCTCTCCTTACTGTTCCTGAATGCATCGTGCGTTTGTTCTCTCCTTACTGTTCCTGAATGCATCGTGCATCCAGCCACAGGCTCAGGGGCCGAGGACAACCTCTCTTTAGTCTTTACTCTCTTTCTGTCTCTTTAGACTTTAGAGATTAATCCCAAGAGCTGATTAAAATGTCTTTAAAAGATAATGTTTCAGCAGAGGTGCTTATTTTTGGGTAGATTTCTCTGTGCAGCTGGGTCCAGTTTGGCTGAGTCAGGTTTTCTAATGCGATACTTTTCAGATTTTGTTTTGTTTTTACATGACAGTAAATGTTCTGATGTTGTCGCCGTCAGAGCTGAAGCTCCTCCTGAAGGACGCCGGCTGCAGGTGAAAGTTTGAGGTGTTTAAATGTTTTTTCAGAGGCAGCTTTTACAGTAAAAGTGGAAATGAGACAAAAATCAGCTTCTGAGTTTCAAACCGTCTATTTTCAAAGATTAGACAACACGTGCACACATTAAAGAACATTATGTGGGGGAGCAGAAGAAGAAGAAGAAGACTGAGAATGAGACCAAACTGCAGGAAAAAAGTCCTGCTGTGAAGAAAAGTGGAAAAGTCTTTTCTGGTCTTTTATCAAACTGTCTAAACACCGAAAACTTTGCTAAAAACATTATCTGGGACTGGATAGTGTAAATGCATAAACATAAACATAAATGCATAAACATAAACATTATCTGGGGGAGCAGAAGAAGAAGAAGACATTCAGAAGGAGACCAAACTGCAGGAAAAAAGTCCTGCTCAGAAGAAAAGTGGAAAAGTCTTTTATCAAACTGTCTAAACACCGAAAACTTTGCTGAAAACCCTAAACCTAAACCCTAAACCCTTAATCTAACCCTAAACCCTAAACCTAAATCCTAAACCTAACCCTAAACCTAACCCTGAACCTAAACCCTAAACCTAAACCTAAACCTAACCCTAAACCTAACCCTAAACCTAAACCTTAACATAAACCCTAAACCTAACCCTAAACCTAAACCTAACCCTAAACCTAACCCTGCGGAGCTGCAGCCTTTAACCACGTGACCCAGCAGGTCACTTGCAGTCGCAGAGCAGCGCGGCGCCCCGCAGCGTCCAGTGCTCCACCGGCTGCACGCTCCTCAGCTGCAGGTAGAAGACGAAGTTCAGGTCGGTGCGACGCGGCTTTTTGTAGACCGGACACGAGTACAGGCCGGCGCCGGGCTGCCGCTTACTGTCGGCCATGTTGGCTGAGCTGACGGCGTAGACGTGCACCACCGGGAGCGGCGTGAACAGGACCTGAGCAGACAGAGGTGTAATTATAAAGCCTAAGCTGGTGAAGAAGTAAAAGCAGAACACACTGACTTTGAGCGGGGCTTCAGCGAGTTTGGCACCACGCCGGTCCCATCCGGCCCCGTCCAGGAAGAGCCCGTATATGTAGACCCCGCCCACATGCTCAGGAGGCGGGGCCGACACGTCCTCCCTCATCATCCTGGTGACATCATTGCAGAGGACGACGCTGTCCAAGGCCCAGCCCCCGGACAGGTTGGCGCGCGTCGTCTCCTGACACATGGCGGTCAGAAAGCCCTGA
The DNA here is from genome assembly GCF_036924035.1 of Leuresthes tenuis. Classification (NCBI taxonomy): domain Eukaryota; kingdom Metazoa; phylum Chordata; class Actinopteri; order Atheriniformes; family Atherinopsidae; genus Leuresthes; species Leuresthes tenuis. The sequence goes on along the minus strand of NW_027325378.1, from coordinate 12,659 downwards.
AACACAAACGCACGTGAAGGCGGGGCGTTTCTCAACCGATGAGGTCCCAGAAGTCAGACCCAACCTGCGGGTTGAAGAAGCCGGTGAGCCAGAACTGATTTGGGCGGCCGGTGCCGATCCAGACGCTGAGCTGCTGGTTCCTCTCCAGCAGCTCGCTGAACCAGAAGCCCAGCGTGGCCGATGGCCAGCTGCGCCGCAGCCAGAGGCGCGGCACGCGGGCGTCGAACATGCAGTCGAGTGCGTCGCGCAGGTCCTCCGACATGATGATCGTACCTGCAGCCGGAAGCAGAAACGCCACAAAGTTTGGACCAAACCTTCACCCAGTAAGAAGCTCGGTTTAGTTTCTGCTCCTCCTGCAAAACCTTAAAATGAGACGAACTTTCCCTTTAAAGCAGCTGCGTTTTAGACCTTCTGTGAGCAAAATAAGTCAATTATTATCAGTCAGCCTGAGAAAAACAGCTTCCTGGTGACCCTGTGGGCTCAGTACAGCTCAGCTGCAGGGTCCAGGGAAAGCTCTTTGATCCTGACATCACAGCTCAGGTGAAGCAGCATCTTCAGTGTTTTCTAACCTCAGGTTTCATCAGACTTTAGGTCTGAAACGACTCATTTTACTGCAGCTCATCCCTGACGGTGAACCCGAGTGTGTGTCTGTGGGACTGACCGTCGATGGCCAGTTTGAGGTCGGTGAGCGTGCTCCGAACGCTGCTGAGGACCCGCTGCATGCGCTCCACTTCCTGTCGGAGGAAGATGTTCATTGGCTGAAGTGGACCCATCTTCTGCAGCTGACCTTTCACCTTTTAAGACACACACAAATTTAATATTGATCCGTTTGTACACATAGCCGTCAGGGACTGTGATACTGTGGTGGTAAGATTGCCAACTTTCATGTTGGTGACCTGGGTTCAAATCCCCTGCATGAAAGGTATTACCTCCGGTAGGGGTCCTTAGGCAAGACCCCCTTACCCTATCTGCCTACCTGTAGCTTTGGATAAAAGCGTCTGCTAAATGCATAAACATAAGCAGCGTCTCTGCGTCAGTTGGAGCTTTTGGGAACCTTGGCTCAGCCACAGCTCACCTGGCCCTAAAGAGAACAGCAGGAAGCTAGCAGAGAACAGCAGGAAGCTAGCAGAGAACAGAAGGAAGCTAGCAGAGAGCAGAAGGAAGCTGGCAGAGAACAGAAGGAAGCTAGCAGAGAACAGAAGGAAGCTGGCAGAGAACAGAGAACAGAAGGAAGCTAGCAGAGAACAGAAGGAAGCTGGCAGAGAACAGAAGGAAGCTAGCAGAGAACAGAAGGAAGCTAGCAGAGAACAGAAGGAAGCTAGCAGAGAACAGAAGGAAGCTGGCAGAGAACAGAAGGAAGCTAGCAGAGAACAGAAGGAAGCTAGCAGAGAACAGAAGGAAGCTGGCAGAGAACAGAAGAAAGCTAGCAGAGAGCAGAAGGAAGCTAGCAGAGAACAGAAGGAAGCTGGCAGAGAACAGAAGGAAGCTAGCAGAGAACAGAAGGAAGCTGGCAGAGAACAGAGAACAGAAGGAAGCTAGCAGAGAACAGAAGGAAGCTGGCAGAGAACAGAAGGAAGCTAGCAGAGAACAGAAGGAAGCTAGCAGAGAACAGAAGGAAGCTAGCAGAGAACAGAAGGAAGCTGGCAGAGAACAGAAGGAAGCTAGCAGAGAACAGAAGGAAGCTAGCAGAGAACAGAAGGAAGCTGGCAGAGAACAGAAGAAAGCTAGCAGAGAACAGAAGGCAGCTAGCAGAGAACAGAAGGAAGCTAGCAGAGAACAGAAGAAAGCTAGCAGAGAACAGAAGGCAGCTAGCAGAGAACAGAAGGAAGCTAGCAGAGAACAGAAGGAAGCTAGCAGAGAACAGAAGGCAGCTAGCAGAGAACAGAAGGAAGCTAGCAGAGAACAGAAGGAAGCTAGCAGAAAACAGAAGGAAGCTAGCAGAGAACAGAAGGAAGCTAGGAGAGAACAGAAGGAAGCTGGCAGAGAACAGAAGGAAGCTAGCAGAGAACAGAAGGAAGCTAGCAGAGAACAGAAGGAAGCTGGCAGAGAACAGAAGGAAGCTGGCAGAGAACAGAAGGAAGCTGGCAGAGAACAGAAGGAAGCTGGCAGAGAACAGAAGGAAGCTAGCAGAGAACGTAAGGAAGCTAGCAGAGAACAGAAGGAAGCTGGCAGAGAACAGAAGGCAGCTAGCAGAGAACAGAAGGAAGCTGGCAGAGAACAGCAGGAAGCTGGCAGAGAACAGAAGGAAGCTAGCAGAGAACAGCAGGAAGCTAGCAGAGAACAGAAGGAAGCTGGCAGAGAACAGAAGGAAGCTAGCAGAGAACAGAAGGAAGCTAGCAGAGAACAGAAGGAAGCTGGCAGAGAACAGAAGGAAGCTGGCAGAGAACAGAAGGAAGCTGGCAGAGAACAGAAGGCAGCTAGCAGAGAACAGAAGGAAGCTAGCAGAGAACAGAAGGAAGCTAGCAGAGAGCAGAAGGAAGCTAGCAGAGAGCAGAAGGAAGCTAGCAGAGAACAGAAGGAAGCTAGCAGAGAACAGAAGGAAGCTAGCAGAGAACAGAAGGAAGCTAGCAGAGAACAGAAGGCAGCTAGCAGAGAACAGAAGGATGCTAGCAGAGAACAGAAGGAAGCTAGCAGAGAACAGCAGGAAGCTAGCAGAGAACAGAAGGAAGCTAGCAGAGAACAGAAGGAAGCTAGCAGAGAACAGAAGGAAGCTAGCAGAGAACAGAAGGAAGCTAGCAGAGAACAGAAGGAAGCTAGCAGAGAACAGAAGGAAGCTAGCAGAGAACAGAAGGAAGCTAGCAGAGAACAGAAGGAAGCTAGCAGAGAACAGAAGGATGCTAGCAGAGAACAGAAGGAAGCTAGCAGAGAACAGAAGGAAGCTAGCAGAGAACAGAAGGATGCTAGCAGAGAACAGAAGGAAGCTAGCAGAGAACAGAAGGCAGCTAGCAGAGAACAGAAGGAAGCTAGCAGAAAACAGAAGGATGCTGAGGCTTGGACTGGGCGGTAGAGATACTTTTTCATTTCTGTCCCGTATTTCTTCCAAAAAAGCAACTTGTGTTTATTGTGTTGGACAAATAGTGGCTAATTTCTGTTGAAATGTCACCAAAACTCAGCTCTTCAGAGAGCATCTCCTATCCCAGCACTTACCTTGTACTTCCCTCCCCCCTCTATCTCTGCACTTTATCTTTCTGCACTTCCTTCTATGCCTGCACCCTATCTCTACTCTGTCCCCTCTGACAGAGTCGGACTCCTGGGTTCCTTCTATGTAGCTTATTGTTAGCTTATTAGCTTGTTAGCTTTGGATAAAAGCGTCTGATAAATACAGAAACATGTTAATCACCACCATTAACACACTGATCTGTCCATCCTGTTCGGGTTCTGGAGGTTCTGGAGCTCGGTCACACACCTCGTGCGGTACGTAGTCCGGCGGCAGCTTCTCGAGCATCTCGTTGGCTTGCCGCTGGACACTGGCCTCCCTGGTCTCTCCGGCTCCGCCCCCGCTGTCCTTCGGCTGGATGCTGGTGATGGTGCTGAAGGTCTCGTTGGCCAGGTTCGTCTGGTAGGTGATGTCGGCGTTAGGGTGGAGCCCGAACACCTGCAGACAGGCAGAACATAAGGAGACTCTGCAGGTCTGGGGGGTCTTTGGTTTAAAACGAGTCTCAGACCTCGGGGGAGTCGAGCGGCGGCAGCGCCTCGATGTGCTGCAGGACGTCCTGGACGGTCTTGGGGTTGCTGGGGACTCTGTAGCCCTGATAGAAGCAGAAGTCGTCCCTGAAGGTGTTCTCGCTGAACCAGACCCGCGTGAAGGTGTTCAGGAGGCGTTTGTCCAAGTCGTCGGTCACCCGGCCGCCGTACTGGACCTCACCTGCACGACGGACACAGAAACACGGCTGAAACAGCGAGCTGGACGTCCTGCTTCAGCCTCTGGTCCGTTAGAGAAAGTCTCAGAAAGCAGCAACAGTTACAGGTCGTCTTCTACTGAGGTGCTCGGATCAGTTCAACAACATTTTCTGGATCTGATGTTGGTTCAGTTCCCCTCCTCCAGAACAATCCTTCACCTTTTCAGGTGGTAAAAAAGAGCTGGCAGCGCAGAGCAGAGGGATGAAGGAGAGTTTCTGTTGATTTAAGACAATAATGTGACCACGGGGGGTTTCTTTGTGGTAAACTTTAATTCAGACGAGTCTTTGGTGGGTTCTTTAGCTGCAGTAGGACTTTAAATGATGTTCTGTGCTAACATGTGGCGGTGTTAAATAAACTGGACATGCAGAATGATGTCATGTGGTGGTCGGCTGTTTCTTATTTTGTCCTGTCAGAGCTCCTCACATATAAAGCTCTTAATGACCGAGCTCCATCACATCTTAAAGATCTCACAGTTGGATATTTCCCCAACAGAGCACTTTGCTCTCAGGCTGCAGGTTTCCTTGTGGTTCCCAGAGTTTCTAAAAGCAGAATGGGAGGCAGAGCCTTCAGTTATCAGGCCCCTTAAAGCAGAACGGGAGGCAGAGCCTTCAGTTATCAGGCCCCTAAAAGCAGAATGGGAGGCAGAGCCTTCAGTTATCAGGCCCCTAAAAGCAGAATGGGAGGCAGAGCCTTCAGTTATCAGGCCCCTAAAAGCAGAATGGGAGGCAGAGCCTTCAGTTATCAGGCCCCTAAAAGCAGAATGGGAGGCAGAGCCTTCAGTTATCAGGCCCCTAAAAGCAGAATGGGAGGCAGAGCCTTCAGTTATCAGGCCCCTAAAAGCAGAATGGGAGGCAGAGCCTTCAGTTATCAGGCCCCTAAAAGCAGAATGGGAGGCAGAGCCTTCAGTTATCAGGCCCCTAAAAGCAGAATGGGAGGCAGAGCCTTCAGTTATCAGGCCCCTAAAAGCAGAATGGGAGGCAGAGCCTTCAGTTATCAGGCCCCTAAAAGCAGAATGGGAGGCAGAGCCTTCAGTTATCAGGCCCCTAAAAGCAGAATGGGAGGCAGAGCCTTCAGTTATCAGGCCCCTAAAAGCAGAATGGGAGGCAGAGCCTTCAGTTATCAGGCCCCTAAAAGCAGAATGGGAGGCAGAGCCTTCAGTTATCAGGCCCCTAAAAGCAGAATGGGAGGCAGAGCCTTCAGTTATCAGGCCCCTAAAAGCAGAATGGGAGGCAGAGCCTTCAGTCATCAGGCCCCTAAAA